>NW_010233867.1:0-29611 GCF_000690775.1 Eurypyga helias
TTCCTGGCTGAACCCAGCACAATCTCTCATTCCTACTTAGAGACCAATGTATGCCCTGTGTTTTTAACTGAAATTCCTACTCAGTCTGGCCAATGATCTTTTGCAGTATAATGTTATCAAGACAAAACTTGCTTCTAAGATCTCTGCGAAGAAGTTTTTTTTGGCATCTTATTCATATACTTCTACAATCACTGCATAGAATTCTTTAAAATGTTTACTGAAATATCTTTCTGCTGTTTCTCCCAATTTTGAAAATATTTTTTGAAGTTTATTTGTCAAAGTTTACAAATTTGCCTCAAATTACACCTAATTCCAAGATGTAACACTTCTGAGTAACTATGCTCTCCTCTATTACACTCAGCCCAGAGCTATTCCCTTCTCTATGATGCCAAGCTCATAACAAGTGTGCTTCCCCTTCTCAGTTACCATGCAAAGCCCTCAACTTTTAGTAAAGAGCTTTCTCTCATTTTTCTAAAGCACAAGATTTTCACTTAGAGTAATTCTTTGGTTTGTATACCTCTTACTATAAACTTACTTTTACATCAGGCATTTTATCATGGAAAATAAATATTTAAAATAGAAACTAGAACAAGTGAATCTGTCGGACCAAACACTATAAAAAGTCTGGGGATATCTAATCACTGTCACATTTCCAGAAGCTACTCCAAAACTCTCAGCCTCCATGTACTCTCCTGGGAACACTTCATTGTTTGCTGCCGAAGTGTCAACAAAATAATTCATTCATATTGTTTTGGATCAGGATGAAACCGACCGTGCTGAAGAAATGAGGCTTGCAAGAAAAGCCTAGCAGTTCCACATCAGCTGTGGAAGTGATTTTGCATAAAAAAGTTTTGTTTGTTGTTTGTTTTTATATATGTGTGCATGAAACATAGCATCGTAATTTTATACTTTCTCTTCATGTATATTTGAAATAATAATGCCCTCAGAAAGACGCAGAAAATCTAAGCACACATTGTGTCTTCTCTACTTTCTATTGGGTTCAAACTTTCTCTTCCTATCATGTATGAGTAGATTTTTAAGTAAGGTATTTAATTGTTTCAAGATCTTTAATTAGCACTTCATATGGCAAATAGAGACATCATGAAAATACACATTTTTCAAAAGATGAAAATTCATGAAATGTAGAAATATTAGCCATGCCAGGTCACAAAACATTCTTTTAAGATTTATTATTTTAGCATTGTTTCTTAGAACTTCAGAGTTTCTGAAAGTTCTGTACCAACACAGATGACAAAGTCATACTTACATTTTCACTCAACAGCATTTTAGAAGATGACAATGAAGGTTAAAGTAGTTTTTAATCTAGTTTCTAGTGTAGCTTAACATGTTTAAGTGTCACAGCTCACTATTTTCAAAAATGTTTTTAAAAGTTAAAAAAATGTTATTGTTATATTCCAAATTTTCAGTATCATATACCCATATGAGTCAGCAAATTGGTGTGGTCAAAAAACATATCCACTTGACTTCTAACAAATTGTTCTTCCTGTAAAATTATTCATTACACACTAAGAGCATGTCATGCTTCACTGAATCCTTACATTGATAACTGCATCCACTAAACTTTCTCAGACCTTATGCTGTAGAATATTTCTTTTTCTGTTCTCTCACTTTTCACTAGGATTGCTAACAAATGCATGTTTCTATGTGTACTGGCTATGCACTGACTAGTCCCTTCAGTATTGGTTTATTCCAGGTTAAATGTGGGTTACACGGTTCGGGTGGCCATAACTGTACATACTGTTTTCCATGTGATATATTACCATTATAGTCACAATGGTATGGTTCTGATTTTAATTTGTTCAGCCTTAAGTCATTTACAGCAAAATGGGCCCAATTTTCATAACTTCTAGGCATGCAACACTGACTTTGCAAATGCTCTCTGAACTAAGAATTCCCATACTGACAGCTGCTTTCCCCAGTAGTCTTTTTAATGTTCCAGTTTAAAATTTGCACCTCTTTTCTAGCAGTCATTTCTTTTCCCATCAGTTACGTTTAGTGCAAAGGAGACCAAACTCGCAACGTACTAGAGAGCAGACAAGTGCCTAAGTGTTGATCTGTAAGCAATCTGGATTTAATGTTTGTTCACATCTCTTTCCCAGTGGGCATAACTTTAATTTTTTTTAATAATTAATGAAGAAGCTGACTTAAAAATAAACAAAATAAAACCTTCAAGGATTATTCAGATGAGTCAATTCCTACATCTACATGCCAAAAACTAGGACTTGTTAGTTTTTAATAAGTAATATTTTGTGCATAAATAACAGCTAATAATACCTTTTATTTTCCAGTTTAAAACAGAACATAATGTAAGAGTGTATGTACCTTAATTTGGCTATCTTCCCGCAGGTGCGCTTTCCCTAAGTACTACCTAATATCTGCAGTAAATGAGACAGAGAAATTACATATTTCTTCATCATTTCTAATATCATTACAATTCATCTCCAGGTATTATTTATTATACATGCTGAAAGAAACAGAAATCTTATGAAACGACAGTATGTGATTAAAATTGTAACATAAAGCATTCTTGTGCAAGGGGCATCTTAACGTCATGCAGGCAAACTCCGTCTTGATTTTATTTTTAATCAGATTTCTTCATTTTATGCATTTGATTTGTCAGAGTAAACACTTCTTTAGTTAGCTTTTCTTTCTACAATGTCCTAAGCCTAGATATTTTTTTCTTTTAAGGAGTATGGAGCAAACAATTGCCAACACTGTGTCTGAACAGGGCTGTACAACAACCCACCTGAAGTACCTGAGCACAGAGTAACAGGTAACAGCAGTAGATTTCCAGCCTTGGTGCATGCCAACACGATAGCAGATGTATTTCTACTATCATCTTACAACACAGTTTGATAACAGGAGAAAGGCATGGCAGTGACAATGCCAGGAATTCCCCAACTGCTCTGGTTAAGACATGCTGGCTGAAGACGCAGTACCAAATAAGAGAGCACAGTTGCTTAACTCTTTCAAAGTCTGCAGGGAATATCTACAAAAGAAGATTTTTCAAAGTCTTATAGCTTAACTGCACTGGGGCAAACTTCAATGCCAGCTGAAGGCATTTCACTAACTTGACCGCTCCACTCCTCTTTTGACATATCTCAAATCCCTGTTTCATAAGATGGGAGGCTGTCAAGAGACTGAGAGACCTAAAAGCTTCAGATTTCTCTTTCATGCTGGCAAGACAACACTTTTCTCTAACCTTCTTGACTGAAACAGTGAAATTATATTTACAAATATTTTTGAAACTATTCATCTTGAAACAGGTACATAGGCAGAAAAAATATAAATATTTAAAACCTAACAAACTATTAAGCAAACTGAAAATAGGATCTTATAATTGCCAATGCCAGCTAATTTTCTACATTTTCTCACTAAATGATGGCCCTTATAACATTTTTCATTACAGTATGCTCTCCTGAATTGCTCTAAAATAGCTCATAAATTTAAATACACAAATCCACATCCAGCTGGTGAAGCCCCAT
Organism: Eurypyga helias; assembly: GCF_000690775.1. Classification (NCBI taxonomy): domain Eukaryota; kingdom Metazoa; phylum Chordata; class Aves; order Eurypygiformes; family Eurypygidae; genus Eurypyga; species Eurypyga helias. Next base: position 3,507 of record NW_010233867.1, read on the forward strand.
GGTTAGTACCCTAGAGAAGAAAATCATCAAGCATTGCTGCAATAATAGTGTTTCACATTTCTTTAGTATTTCACATAGTACACCTCAAAGAGTTTTACAGCTCAGATAACTACAATCGAGAAATGGATTGAATGCATGCATACAAACAGAAAAGCCATATAGTGTATAGCAGCAGCTCACAGCCCAGGTTATTGCCATCACCAGTAATCCCATCATGGCTGCCAGTCAGAGTGTTGACCTGAATAATCTACCCTGCATATTTACTTAGATAATGGCATGGTCTATCTAACTTTCTCAGGCCAGCAATCTCCAGTGTTTTGCCATGTAATAGCCTTTAATTATAGTAGCCCTGGAGAAAACAATAAGAATCTTTTCAAAACAGAATACGGTTGAAATTTGTTTACCTTCTGTCTTTTACTTGTAGAATAAATATTCTCCTTTGCTCCCCTTTAATTTAGGAGAAGTGTTTTCTCTGTGGAGTAAATAACAAAAACTCAGCATGTTATGAAACTGTCCACAAGTTAACAGGAAAGTAAGAAACTTTTTTAAATTAGTGATTTACCTAATAGTACTAGCTACTTGTAGCACACACTGAGTAAAGATCTTCCCTATTCCAAAATTCAGGATGTACTCTTCTGGATTTAGGAGAAACTCTTAAACTTAATGTTAAAGCATCCTTAGCTTCCCAGTATTTCTCCAAAATTTTACATATTTTTTAAAGGATGAGAAATTAACAAGGTCAAAAAGTGCACAGGAAGTCTGTGTTCAGTGACAGATCCTGTGTATTATGCACCTGCAAGAAAAAGGAAGCATATGCAGATGTAGTTAAACTATGTGGCATCCTATGTCTTTATAAAACCAGCCTGTCTTTTCTTCTATGCTTCTAGATAAATTAGGAGAAGGAAAAACAGCCAGCTGGTAATAATTATACCAGGAGGAAGAATCAATTTGTAGTACAGCAAATGCACTAAGCTTGAAGTGTCTACAATATTTTTGACATTTCAGAAGGAAAATAACTCAGACATGAATAAAACATCTCCATAATACATGGATGCTCAAAATAAAGTAAAGCACTGTTAAAAACAATCGAGTGTGCTAAGATTATTGGGTTTAAAAAAAAAAAAAAAAACTACCAAGGAACAGCAACAATCAAAGAGGGGGAAAAAAAAAATCAAGATAAAAGAAACACCTCCACTTCAAGGCTCCAGTAATTATCAACTCAACAGTTTGCCACAGGCAAAGACCCTGTTTCAAAGTTGACCACAGACTACCAAAACAGGCCTCTGGAGATGAAAGTAAAATGAAGAGTAATGGACTTGACCGAGTTTGTTTGTATTCTTCAAGCTATGAGGCAACTTATTAGTCAAACTCCATTCTGGAAACATATTCCATTAATATACATAAGCATTTAAATTTAATATACAATTTATATTAAAAGAACACACCAAGATAGATGAGAACCTGGCTTTTGAAAGATAACCATAGACAGACTACATAAAACAATGATTGTCTCCCCCTGTATTAGAACACTCAACAATCACAAATTTTAATTAGTAGAACTTTGATTTGATTAAAATTCTAGGACTTCTGCTTCTGAGTAGTTCCCTGTCAGTTTTCACAAATTCTAGAACTGCTGTCTCACAGGTGCTGGCCCTTTTCTTTCCTTTCTCATCATCTTTCACAAGCCTTCCAGCTCCTGAGGTGAGCTTCTCCCATCATTCTGCCAATGCACGTATAGGAGTTATGCCCCAGCTCTTGGTAAATGAGCTGCTACATATTGAGTTCTGTTGGCAGCAGCCGCTCCCGCTGAAGGGCATGCACCCGGGAGGGGTGTCTTTACGATTTAATCCACCGTGCACTGCGGCGCTCTGAAGAGAAATGCGTGTCACATGTTTCAGCATCAAGTCCTCCCGAGGATGAAGTAGATGTCAAGTAGGGAGGTCTACCTTAGCCAATTTAGGAGAGGAATAAATGCAGGCTAGGATAAAGTGCAAACAGACATCAGGAAAAAATGCAGAAAAAGTGCTGCACTACTGAGCTATATTTTGGAAAAATGTGAATGGGGGCAGTAGTCAGTTTAATAACATTTAGTCTACAAGTTAGCAGACAGGCTAGGAAAGTAGTTTTTTGTTTCTTCATTTGCTTTTTAGATTGTTGTCTTAGCTTTTCACCCAGCTCAGGCTATACCAAGCAAATGTGCCATGCCAAATTGAACAGAAAACTTATATTTCTGAGTGTCATCCACAAGATAAAAGCAACAAACATGCTCTACAAATTACATGAGATGGTACACAAGTTCTTATGAAATACTTTAAACACATTTTGTAGCACTGGGAGAACTTACCTGTTCCAAAACGCTGTTCTGAACTAAGGAATTAAATATCACCCCAGAATGTATAAAACATGATTTAGTGTTTTATATCAATATTCTACATAAGTAAATTCTGAAAAGACTGTTTTTGCATAAAATACAGTTTTTCTCATTCCAGTTTTTCTCCTTTTTATATCAATAGGGGACAGAACTAGTATTAAAAACTAAACCTTGTCTTATGTCTTCCAATTTTTATACATGCAAAAGCCCACCTCTCATATTCTTGTGCTATTAAATATATTGGCTTTGATGCAGCTGTATTATTTTTATAGAAGTTGAAGGGTGATTTCTGTGTGCATTTTCTTGGGCCAAGATCTACTATTTGTCACATGGAAATATGTACATGAAAATCATTGGCTTTAAAGTAGGCTACAACTTCGATATTAATAAATGGTAATTGAGTTAAATTGAATCCAGTGCACTTTCATACAGTAGTGTCATCTTAAAAGTGTCAAGGAAATCACATAGTTCTGTTAGGAACTATGGTGAGTAAATCAGGAGTTCCTGGTCCACAGGCATTCTGTAAATCCCTGTTTAGTTCATGTACCTGATAATTTGCTAATTCATTCCCAATATATTTTCCCCTGTTCATTCATAAATTATATCTATCTCCCAGGTGGGTTCCCTGTGTATGTTCTTGATAAAGACATTAGACACAAAATCCCTGTATGTTTACAAAAAATTTCTAAAGAGTTTAATTTTTCTATTTCAATAAGACAGATTTTAAGTGCCTAGGTACCATAATATGAACACTGTGATCTGTCACTGTCACAAAACTGCTTCGACAAATCATTTCAAACTCCACCTGTGGGTTCAGCTGTAGCCCAGTAACTCTACCTACTAGTCTCTTGTAATCCCATAAGCAAGATGACTTCCAAGCCACAATGGAGAATCTCAGTAAAAAATAAAGTAAGACCACCCATGGATGGCTTAGAAAGAATTATTTTGCCTTGAAGATCTAAGAGAGGGGAAAATAAACTTATTAATTGCACCTGACCAAGTCTAATTCTGCAAAGGATTAGCTGTTTCTGTTTTAAAGGTTGCCACTAACTTCATGGCCAAATGCTAAAAAGTCCTTGAGCATTTAAAAAAGGCAGTACATCTGCTAGATAGACAAATTGTTGTCTCTTCTGATTGGCCTTGCACCATCTCAAAAAACTCTTTTATGAGGATGACATGAAACAAAATACCTCCCAGTCTGTGGTGCATTCATAAGCATTCATAAGCATTGAGAGAAAAATATTAAAATATCCAGAGCTCCTGGATGACCGTTGCCATGCCTGTTCCTTGCCTTTTGTGGTCAACAACCAATCACCAAATCAGTAGTGAACCATCTTATTATTGTGAATATGGCTAAGTCCTGGTCTGTGATTCATTTTCATCCCTTAAGTCCTTATATACTTCAAAGGATCTCTTACACATTTGGAGCTACTCCACAGAAAGGATATACAAGAATTGCATGGTAAGTTGCTCGTGAACCAATCAGTGCACCCTTACTGTGGTCCATCCTCACAGGGATATCACTCACATACTAGTTAACACATAGGTATTCAAACTCCTCTAAACAATTTTTACAACATAGTCATCGTCATCTTCAAGGAATGGAGAGATTCACCTGGACTTAGTCACTCACCTCTAAAAGGGGAGTAACAAGTCCCTGAGTAATTGTTGGAATTAAGCTGTTCAGGAGGAGCCAGGGTTGCAAGGACAGGAACATACTCTGAAAAATTGGGAAAGAAAGTAAAAATCAGTCTCCTGGATAACTCAAGATCACTCAAACCATGGAAACTATGTCTTGTACACTATTTGTGCATTTTCTTTTGGTGTATAAAATTTAATCTCAGCTTGTAGGTGACGCAATGACATAGAGCTGTTATCTTCAGGAGGCTGGGGTGCAGACTTAGCAGTTGCTTTCACTGGCCTCTGCAGAGCTCTGACAGCTCTGCTTTTGCAAGGTTGCAACTGGGATGCTCCTCTTAGAAACACAAGCCTCTGCAGAACTCAAAATGGAAGATGGAGACAGACACTGAGGTTTTTCTATCTGCTTGGTCCTTCAAGTGTTATATAAAGACACAGCTTCCCCACCCCCAATAATCTTTGCAAATATAGAAACCACTGATTTCACTTTTAATATTACTACATTTTCAATGTCCAGTGCTGTAAGAACTAAACAAGGTATTACCGAATCTTTTTTGTGTTAAATGAGCTCTATTTATTATGGAGCCCTACAGATTTTTCTATATAAACTTCCTAGGGACGTGTAACTCATAATCTCTCGGGGTCTATGATAGTTTAACATCTGCTGTTTTCTTATAATGCTCTAGAGTGCCAGCCTCTGTACCTAACAATATGTTTATGGTTTCATGTACTCCAGATCAAGAAAATCGCCAGTTTTATTTCAGTCATATATAGACACACAAAATACCTGTAAGTTTTTCTGTATCAGTGAAAGTTATCACTGCTTTACCAACTTAAAAAATGGCATAGTAATTTCTCTGTTTCAAAAACATGAAGAAAAACAGAGGCCACAAATCACATAAACTGACTTTAACCAAATAGACAAGCATCCATGTATGCAGCAAGATGAGTATTTTTGCTTTTAGAAAAACATTGTTACCACCAATAAATTTGGATGGTAAATTCCTTTTATTTTCTGCTAAGAATCCAGAAAGCAAGTATATAAAACAGCCATTGATGCAACTTTCCATGAGACCAGTGTGCAAGAATTAATGATGTGCCAGCAAAAACCAGATGCCTTTACACAGAGTTAGCAGGACTGCCCGTGGCGACATAGTCCTCCACAGCAGGGAAGAGATCAGAGCTGGGGCCTGGCTGCTGTCGGTGGGTATGACCGCCTCAGCCATCTGCAGGACAGCAGGGGCTCTGAGCAGCTGCCATGTTTCATCAGGAAACTCTGGTCTGGAAATCTCTCTTTTTCACTCCCACTGCTTTCTGGTGTCTCGACCATAGGCCAAGGTAGGCATGTCAGCCTCCTGCAATTCTGTCTAAGCACGCTGCATTTCTCGATCCCTACAAAATGGTAGGGAAGTAGTTTTATTTGGTTTTGTTAAAGGATATGGTTTACTTGTGCAGGGATAGCCATTCTACTAACTCACTAACAGCAAGGTAAGATTTCTGGTAAAATAACAGGAGCCCATTCTCGCCTGGAGATCTAGTTTAAAAAAAACCAAACACTTAATTGTTTATTTTAATTTTTACATTGAAAGAAATATATTTCAACATTTTAATTAAAAAAAAAGAGAAAAATCCTATTCACTAAGGAAAATTCACTAAGGACAATAATGGACAACACTGTAATTGTTAGTCACTGCAATAGCCAGAAATTCTATAACCACAATGCAATAGGATTTACAAACATATACCTATTGTGTCATCAGTTTGAAAGCTATAAACCTAAGTATATATAAATTATTCTAATGAGTGGTGACTCAACAGGGAACATCTGCTCTAGCTGGTGAACCCACTAATGTGATCCACCTGTCACTATCTAGGTCATTATGTAGTTGTAATTGTCAATTGCTGTAATATTTCTGGCATATATATAAAGCCCCAAGCTGCACTAACAAATTGAACTGAGGTCCAGGATTAATACACCTTTCTTTTTTTTATTCTTTTTTTTGTTATCCAATATCCATTTACAGTACTCATTAAGGCCACTGGGAAAACACCAAGGAAATTTCTTTCAGCATGATTTTGAAGCCTTCTTTTCAGTTACAGGCATTTTAGAAGAAATTTCACTGTATTTGCCACAAATAAGAAGACATGTTTGGAAAGATGGTTGTCATGAAGTATTGGTTCAGACATTTTTTTAGAGCACTAGTTTTCAGACTGTGTCTTTGTATACGTCTATTTCTCACCCCACCCCCCAGCTGGTAGTGTCTGTACCAGTCAGTCTAGAAACTTGCTAAAACAAAATTCTTTTAGCATTTATGTCAGGACTGAGAACTTAATCTGAATTTTTATATGAAATATTCAGAAAAACCACAAATAGTCTGCCTAAGGTTTCTCTGCTTATAGTGAAGTATACAGTTATTAAGAAGGTAAGAGCCAACCCACCTTGAGCATCTAAAAAAGAACATTACAGTTCAGGTAATTTATATCAAATCCACCTCAGAAAATGAAAGTTCTCTTGCACAAATGATTCACATCGTGCTTTTAAAAGTGAAAGCCCAGATATTTTACAGTATACTTTTCAGTGGTGTGGCAAAAGCACTTACCATTTCTACATATACGGACTACCGCTATTTCTGAGGAAATGGGCAAAATATCAGCATAAACCTACTGACATTTTATAGTTGGAAGGATAAAAATCAAAACCTGAAAACTGGAACTTCTCAATTCCATTTTTGAATCTATAATGATTATTTATCAGTAATCTTTAAATGCTCTTTAGCATTTGAAAGGATTTGTTCTTCATTTATTAAAAAAAAGGCAGCATACATTTTCAACAGTAGGATTTCACATGGTGTAACCATTACCTGTGATATTTAATCCACCGAAGAAATGTACAAGAATAATTCACAGAAAACTATTCCAAAGATTTTACCATTCTGTAAGTTATCCATAGGAACTACTTTAAATAACTTCCTACTTAGTTCTAAAAGGTACATATTTAATTCTTGATCTGTGTAGAAGTTAAGGCAAAGAAGGCACAGACATACAATAGTTTCTTCTTCTTGTGTCCTTTTTATTCAAAGACAAAACTCCCAAGTTTTTCCATCTTCCAAATTTCCAGCTGAGCAGTCGTTCTCTTTTATCCACTGATAATAAAATATCTATGATCTGGGCAGAGAAGAAATGAAACATAATCAAAGTAGAAGATTTTGTTCAGAGAGAAGCTGAAAAACAAATTGAGCCACCCTAGCTTAAATGAAAGAAGAATTAAGCCATTCTGTACTGTCAGATCCCTGGAGCTCAGTGGGAGCAATAGAAGGGCTTATACACAAAACACTACAAAAGCATAAGCAGGGGAAACTTCATGACTATAATTGGAATCCAAGTATTTTCATTCTACTATTTTTCCTAAAACTTAAACCTGGAACAGGAGATATTGGATGAACTAGTACCCAAACGTCTTCCCCTAAATCCCAGTTGTAACCTCACAGAAAAATGGGCTTGTTTCACTGCTTGTTTCACTGCTAGCTATTGACTTCTCTTCAGTGACAAATCTCTCTCTTCCCATCCCACCCCTTTATGATACCATTAAAAAAATCTTCAAAGGGCTTTGGGGTAATCCCAATTTAGGCTGAGACAGGTTTTGATAACTAAATTAAATTGTAGACTCCGTCAAGAATAAATTACTATCACCATTAAAAGACTCATTGTGCAAAAAATTGTGTCCACATTAAAATGTTGACATAAAAAGAGATGATCTGTGTACTGAAGAAGGTGAATGCTGAAGCTTATATATTTATAGTATCTACACTCCTCTTTTGGGGTAGATTCAATCTTCTGTCCTGGTTGAAATTTCTCCCAGTACTGTCCCAAGCCCAAATTGTTTCAAAACCTTATGACTCCTTTAGGCAGGTGCATCACACTTAGAGCATATCTGGTGATAGTTTAGTTTCTTCTAGAAGGAACCCAGCTGACAAGAACCAAAAGATCACTGCAAACCAAACCAACAATATTCATTAAGCCAGGTTGATCAGCGGCTTCATGCTAGAACTGAAGCAATCCTCAGAACGGCAACACCATGTTGACATCACCTTAGGGTTCATCTGCTTTATGGGCTTAATCTGGGTCAGGAATGAGTGTTCCAGTTATCCCCTCTTACTCGGTTTGAATGTTGAAATGATTTCAAGGCAATTGAACTAGATTGCTTTCATATGAAACAAAACTAGAAATTGCTCTCCAGCTGCAAATGGACATTTGTTCCATATGATAAGATTAAAGCTACTGGGAAGTAAATATAAATCCATAAAATACCTACAGTATTAATATCAGCTTCTCAGCACCACTGCTTTGTTCTTGAGCTCTGTTCCTACCGATCTAAACTACTTTGTCAATATAGCTGTATCTTCAAAGTTTTAAAATTTCACCTGAAGGTTGTTCTGTGCTGGATAACATTTTAAATTATCAAAGCTTCAAAACAGATGTTCCTTTTTCTACACTCCTAAGATTTCTTTCTTGTGAAAGCTATTTTGTGTACCTTAGTAATAATCTGACAATTGGTGGGTATTTCTTATCACTCCAACGTCTTTTATTAGAGTTCATGCAAATTCATTAGTTTTCAGTCGTTTCTAACTGCAAGCTCTTTGTTAAGGTAAAACATTGAAATGCTAGTGAGATAATTATTTCTCATTTTAATTAAAAAGGAATTAATTACACATTTCTTTTTAGAAAGATAAAATTAAACACAAGCTAAAGGCACACTTAATTACAAGAATATATGAGTTGGTACACTACTTACTTCATGTCATAGTACTATTTAATTTCTTAAATTTTCATGAAAATAGCAGAAGCAAACAAAATACTGCCCAGTACATCAAAAGTTACTGTACTAAGACAATGATATATAACACCTATTGGTATGTTTATATTGGTTCTGATGTTATACTTTCATAAATGAAACAGACTCTTATTCAATATTTGGCATATAAGTAGAGAAGGTCCTGAGTTTTATACCCAAAAAAAAAAAAAAACCCAAAAACAAAACACCCACAGCAAGCTCTATTTTGCTGACATTTTTAAGCCATTTTAAAAATTAAAAAATAGCTTTTTTTCATGGAACACACACAAAATTTATAACTAGGACGAGTTAATATTCCTTCTCTATTCTGCATTTTGTTTAAGCTGTTGTGGTATTATTAACTCATCTCCTGTATAATGCTAGAGTCCAACTGAAAACATGACAATTAGATATCAGTATAACTTCATGTGTTTCAGTTGTCCCTATAAATTCAAAAGCAGTGACTAAATTCAACATGTACTGAGCACATGCTTCTTTGCATTGTCTGTTTACATTTACTTTGAAGACCCAGGCAGTCCTCTCTCTTCCCTTTTTTAAATACATTTAAAATATTGGTATGACATGCAGATTTTTTTTTTTTTAATTATGATACATTCCTAAATAACCTCTCTTTAAAAATTATAACATTACAGTCTACTTTAAAGAGTTAATATTGTTACCATGTATTTTAAACATAGTTCAGACATAAAAATCATAGTCTCATAGAATGATTTAGGTTGGAAGGGACCTTAAAGATCATCTAGTTCCAACCCCCCTGCCATGGGCAGGGACACCTTCCACTAGACCAGGTTGCTCAAAGCCTCATCCAGCCTGGCCTTGAACACTTCCAGGGATGGGGCATCCACAGCTTCTCTGGGCAACCTGTTCCAGTGCCTCACCACCCTCTCTGTGAAGAATTTCTTTCTGATATCTAATCTAAACCTCCCCACTTTCAATTAAAACCCGTTACCCTTTGTCCTGTCACTACAGGCCCTTGTAAAAAGTCCCCCCCAGCTTCCTTGTAGGTCCCAGCTTCCCTGTAGGCCCCATAAATGCATTAAATGCATAAAAATGCATTAAAATGCATTTTCCCAAACATTTCAATTACTTTTTTTTCCTATTTTTTTTATTAGTCTAATTTTTCCAAGAATTGAATGAAACTGTGGAAATGAGAAGAGCTACAGACATAATATATTTTTCAGTTGATTGGTCAAACCAGAGTTGAAAATCAAACAGGATTTTTGGGCACCATTTAGTGGAGGGAGATAGATTACCTTTATTAAATAGAAATTGTTTTAAAACAAAGCTTCATTTCAAATTAAACAAACAAACAACTTTCACTTCAAATCAGTTGACTTCAAATTTTTCAACATTTTATAGTTTCCCTTTTGCTCAAAAAAGGACATGTTCAATACATTCTTCCTTCAATGTTTCAGTTGGCCTAAACATGGTAAAGTAATTTTTTCATTTAAAATTTTCCCAATTCTTAACTGAGCATATTCAGCTCTCTGTTAGCCTATCATAAGATTTACTTTATTAAAGCAATGAAGTATGTGACAATTGCATATCAAATCAAGTATTTGTTTTAATAGTTCTTTTGATTTCAGTGGGAATTTTCACAATAACATAGAAACACATTGCTGAACTATGGGCATCATAAATACAAGCCCTAAGTAAATACTTAGCTTCTACTTTTTCCCCAGAAATGTTTGCCTGTTGTGGTCCTAACTAGAGTACATTTATGAATTTCTTCTGCAGTATGACTAATGAATGTCAAAAGAATACACCTGTGATGGGCAATATAAATTCCTCCAATAGATTTTTCCTATATTTTTACATGAGAGAAAATTTCAGAGGGCCAAACCATATGAAATCTTCCCACAGAATTATATGGAAATAGGTCTGGAAGGAAGCTACAGATATCATCTTCTCTATGTTTAAATTTTACCTTTGAATTATTCATTGGATCTAGGGAAAATCGATCAGAATAAATAAAATGGGTTGTGCACCGGTCATTCCTCTTGAGATTCTTAGTGTGTTTGCATCATCACACTTCAGTAATCAGAGGTGTACAATTTTTAGCATTGATTATCTGTGTAATATGGCAGCACATATTGATCCTTCAGTGCAGATTTCAAGTTTTGAGCCAGTTATGCATTTTTTTCTTGACATGTAGGCCAAGAGTCATATCCTCCCATTTTCCTGAGTTTAGAGCATGATCACCCTTCCATAGCTGAGACAGGTGTTTTGCAAAGGAAGGGCATTCAGAATTCTGATTTAGCATTTTCTTTTAAGTATCAGACTCAATGGCAGGATCCTATGACTTGGCCTATAGATTTCTGCATTATACAAACAGTGTTTTTGGAGAAGAGAACCTTCCAAGCACTCTGAAGGACTTCAGTTCTCTAGAATTTAAAGTGAATTTTTAATTTCTTCTTTTATCTGGAGCAAAAATGTCATAAACTGTGTTTCCACAGACATCATATTTGCCCTATATTGTTGTGCTGGGTTTAGTCAGGACAGAGTTAATTCTCTTTCCAGTGGCTGGTATGAAGCTCTGCTCCTGGATTTACACTGAGAATAGTGCTGATAAGGTGTCTTTTTAGCTGGTGTTGTGGAGTGCCTGCACCCAAATTCAAGGTCTTTCTCCGCTTCTGATCCTGCAGCTGCATTCCCAGCTCTCGCTGTCTCGCTACAGGCAGTGCAGGGGACACACAGTTCAGACAGCTGACCCAAAATGACTGTGGAAGTATTTCATTCCATAGCATGTCATGCTTGGTACATAAGCAGGGAGTGGATTTGGGAGCCATTACTCTTTGTCTTTTTCTTCCTTACATTTGCTAACACCCTCTCAAACTTTTTTGTTACCTGCTTTGCTAACTCCTGTGTTGGCTGGTTTGTGAGTGAGTTGGTGGGTTTGTTAGTTTTCCTGGTCGTGCTGCCACTGATAAAGTTTGCTTGGAGTCTGCTGCAATAGCTCTCTGGCTCCAGCTCTCAGGCTGCGGCTCTCGTGCTCTCTGGCTCTGATTCCCACTTATTGGGACTTATCTGCTAATCAGTCTGTGGGTGGTGAGCATTGTATCATGTTGTATCATATGTTCTATTTTCTATTATTCTAATTATTTATTAATAGCATTATTCATATACATTCATTTAAATTCGATTAGTAAATATTTCTTGTCTCAGTATTACGAGCTTCTTTGCTTTTTCTTCCAATTCTCCCCATCTGCTGCAGGAGGGTGGGGGGAATCTGTGAGAGCAGCTTTGTGGTGTTTTGCTAGCCAGAGTTAAGCCACAACAATTGTCTATAAGATTTTCTAATCTTATAAATTTATTTTGCAACTTCTATACAGTGTACAAAATATTTTTTCTCACTGGCCTGTCATGTTGGGTTTTTGCAATCCTGACATTTTCTGGCAATTTTCCATTTTCAACTATGCAGTTTGGAAATATTTTATTTGACTTTCATTGGTAAATCAATGAAAAGGTTGCTTTTCTGACATCTCCAACCATATGAATAATTTTTAACATTCTCAAAGTGCTGCCAGGGTATAGACATTTTATGTCTTCTGCCTGGAACTTATAAGCAAGTAGGGGATGATTGTTTATTTTGTTATGGAGGAAAAAGAAAAAAAAAAAAAGTGATTCCATAGTCTAAGTACTTCACATATAGGAGAATGAAGGTGATGTATGAAGATCAAGAAGATTAAGACCTAGAGTAATGAAAATTTACTTGTGCGTTAGTTGATTGTTAATTTTTCATAAAAGTCACAAAAATTGTCTTGGAAATTTTTCCAGCTCCTCCCATAAGAATTAAGAGATCTTCTCCAGACTGAAGGTCAAATTTTGGCAGTTAAATCTGATGTCAAGCATCCTTAAATAGATATTCCATGGATAATTTATGAAGAGATATTGGGCAAAATTATATAAGTAGAAATAGCATAATTTCAGTATTTAAGAGTCTGACTGCACTCAAATAATTTGTTTTATATATAAATTTGTTAATAAATGCTGTAGTACATCTTTCTTGATTGTTACATTCCATATAATATAATCAAACACATTAAATCTATGTAAAACTTTAAAAGAGGACACCTCATTATTAGCATTTTAGCCATATTGGGGTTTTTTCATATACTCAATTTTTTTCTTATATTTTTATTTTGTTACTTCCTTAAAACACTCCAAACTCTAATTTTATTTCTCAGTGAGTCAGGTAGTAAACAAAACATGAATCTAATTACAGAAATTCACTTTGATCTCAGAGAATTTTCAGATTACTATTAATGAGCAAGACATTGAATTCAATACTCAGGTTTCGAAAGTATCTAAGTTTAATCTGTTAAAGTGAACTAAACAGGTATATCAGTAAAAACCTCTCACCATTTTCAAAATTTGACTCCAAAATACCAGGGGTGGATATCTGTAAGTGCTAGGCAGGGATAAATTGGAAATCATCTCCATCTAGTAATCTTATGCTATGAAGGTTTCCTTCCCTCATATGGGTTTTTCTTCCAGCCCTCTCCATGTAAATCCCACAGTTTCAATGTGTTTGCTGCTCAAGTTCTGGTGTCTTTCTCCACCAATAATATTGCACAGGTATGAATGAAAGCGGTCTAAAAATTTTTACATTCAAAAGAAAAAATTGCAGATTAGGTCAACAAAGGTAATATAATTTGGATTCTCTGTATTAAAGTTTAGGGAGAGGTTAAAGCAAACAATTTTCACTGGAAAACACGAAGTTCACTGTAATTACAATAAAGCGCATGGTTTAAAAAGCATCTATAAAGCTCCTACCTTTTCAATTCACCTTTCATGGTGGTAAGCGCCTTAACATTTGCTGTAAGAACCATGAAAATTATCATCTTTCATTGTGAATGGAAGTCAATGACACAAATCCCAGGAAAACAGATTATTCATATTCAGGATTGTAGGACGGAGTGGTGGGGGAGGGGGAGAGGGGCAGGTAAAGTCAGGCATAAAAAATCCTTACCAAGGCAGTATTATTTGGTCTTCATTTATTTCTAAAGAAATCAGTACTGGAAAACAACATGTATTCCCTTGCCCAAGACCACAATTAGCAGAAAAAATGTGCAAACCATTTTAATGAATGCACAAAGAAAAGGGAACAGTAGTAATGGATAATAAGGCTGCATACAAGCTAAAAAATTTGGAAAGCATTTTTTGCCTTTCTGAAATGAGAAAGTATAGCATATCTCAGCCTCACTGTTGTGATAAGGCCAATGTCTTCCCTTTGGTACCATAGCGTGTGTGAACCACTTAAACTCCGTGATTTACATGGCAGATGGTATATCAGTCTTTTTATTAGACTGCTCCATGATACTATGCATGCAAACAGCCCCCAGAATAAAAAATCCAAGTGAAATCAAGCTATGCACCTGTCTGACTTCAAAGAAACTATTCAGTGTGATACTTACACAAAAATTCTGTAAAGAATGCTTTTTCATCACAAGGATGAAAGAAAAAAAAAAAGGTCCCTACACATCTGAAGCCTTACATGTTCTGTGTTAAACCTCAAAATTGCTATTAATAATCTCACCTACTACGTATCATCAGTATATTTTCGAGGTACATGTTCTTTCTCTGCAGACAGCCTCAGTTATGATAGTGTCTTAGTTCTGGTCTCTAGAAACTGGATTGAAATCCCATTGCATTTTGTATAGTCCTTTGTTACAAGCTTAAATTTATTTTTTAATTTTTACCACGAGAACATCTTGGGCAGAAATGTGTGTCTTATACATTGCAGCATTTTTTATTTTTAATCTACATACCTTAGATATGTTCTAATTAAAACGTAACCTGTAACAGGATAAATCATAATTGCTATCATCAAAGTATCTCCTGCTTTTAGGTGGATTCTATCAAGCCTAAAAATATTGCTCAGGAGCATAAAGAAATGTGTCTTTGGCAAACTGAATTAAATTGATATTTTTCTAAGCAAAAATAGTAGATTCCTTACCTGAAGACTGCTATTCAAAGGTTGCTTATTCACTGAGTTTATTTTGATTATAGATCTTTAAAAAAATTATTGTCCAGTTCCATAATGCAGGTTGTTAATATTCTCCTTCTATAAGTCAGTTATATAAATTAAATATTTAAACATCTTTATTACATTCTGTAACATTTGCAGATATTTACAAAACAGCTTCCCACCTTGATATAGCTGTATAATGTCAAAGAATAGCAAAATTATTTTGGTTCACAAAATTATTATGAACCAAAATACAGCCTGGAATTCTTAGTTACATACATCTGTCTTCCATTTAAGAAATGTCCTTTTTTGATAACTGATATAGATGAAGTCATCTGACTAGAAGATTGGACTGGATTCTGATGCAGGATTGATAACTTTCATTGGCTCTGCATATTAGATATTACCACAGAATATTTAGCTAAATGGGATTTCTAGGTATTGGCTTAATTGTTTTGACAGAATAGTGATTAATGCACATTTTTTATCAAATTTTGAAAGTGTATTGTTCCGCACAATGAGATATGCTGCAAAACTGTGCTGCAGACATTTTCCACAGCACAGGAAGCTTTTTGCAATCAAATTCTGCCATGAATAGATAGAAATGCTGCAGCTCAATTGAAAATGATCGGCTAGTTCCATAAGAACAGATTCAATAAAGGCTTGAGATATTAGGAATCTAAAACATGCATTTAAGCTGAAAAATCTGCACATAGGTTATTATGTTTCTGAATAGAGTAAGAATTTTTTATTATTTTTCTACCTTATTCTCCTTGAGCTGTACTGCTGGCAACACGTAAATCTGTTTTAAGGAAAGTCTCGGTACCTTCCTTCACTTTATAGCTGAACACATTTTACAACATGTGTTGCAATGGAGATGACAATTAAAACTAGTATCATTAAAATCCTGGGAGAATGGGGAAGACTTTAGGGGTAAAAAGCCCTTTTACAGATGCAGGGGGCTCTTGTGAAGTTTGAGGGACATGGAGAATTTGGGAGCCCTCAGAAAGCGGAAAACACATAGAATTGAGGCTTGAGAGTATGAAAATCTTTCTTCATCTGAAGATGCTTAGCATGCAGTTTTTCTAGCAGGCAGCTTTCTGAAATCAACCCAAACTTATTTCCTCACAGGAATACCTTCCAGACTTCTCTTTGGTAATGAAGTTGGTGCTTAATAATTCCTGGATAAAGTCTTTTGCTGTACTGCATGATTCTTGTATTCTCAGTTACAAATGGAAAAAACAAAGAGGCAGTAAAAAGAACTTACTTGAGCCCATAATGTTAACTATGAGGAGAAATCCCTATACTTCCTTCATGCTAGAACAAAATGCCTGTTCTCTGAAGTTCTGTCATTAATTTCTTTCTTGCAACCGTGGTTCTATCCTTAGTTAGCAAGCAAATTAAAAACATTACATAAGGTTAGAAGTGAATAAAAACTTGTAGATCAGTATGATACAGAAACAACCCATGAAACAATAAATTCAGAGTATCAGTCATACAACAGGCAATTTCACAATACCCTTTCTTCTGCAAAATAATTGTTCACACTGTACTTCCTTCCTTTATAGATGACAATATAACTGTATATTAACTGTTGAAATTAAAAATGGAAAACAAGGAAACATAGTAATACAACATATCGAAGTCATTCAATAAATGATTGTTGCATGACTTTTGTAGTCCACTCAACTTCACAACATTAAAGTTTCTTGATCTGGAGCTTTTTATCTTGTAGATAAAAAGATGGCTGTTTAAAATTCTGTCTTATCTAAGAAGACCATCATTAATGGAGAAATCTGTAAATCACATAGGAAAGATACAATAAAATACCTTAAAGTGTTTCTAGCTTTAAAAATATCTAACATACTTTACAGAAAAAAAATATATAGATGTGACTGTAAAATATATGACAACACAAGGTCTCTGATTAGGGTGTTTCGTATGATGAGTGCACAAGACTTTTGATCACAGTACAAAGGAAATTTTATTTAAGCAACCATCTGAAGATGTGCTTTCAGTATTATCAGAAACCACATCTTTAAAATTTTTTCTATACAATGATCCTTTGATATTTCAAGAGTCTTGATAAAGGAGATAATGACTGGAAAAATGGAGAAAAAGACACTGAACTTTCTGTTCAAAAAGGATTTTTCAGGAAGATGGTTTTACTCTGATTCAAAGCTGTCATACAGAAAAGTAATATCTACCAGCTCTGAATTTTAATAATGAATAGCCATGCCAGAGGCTACTTTTGTCAGTCCCTCTTGTTCCTGGCTACTTTACATAGTTCTGAGCTCTTCAGTACATGAAAGTGAGTATGAAATCTTTAAATATAATGCATAATCTCAATGTTACTGCTTGATTTTAGTACTGGAACTACTTTCAGTGGTCATTTCTGTTGAACAAAGACAGGAGGGAAAGCAAAAAGGATGTGTTCAAAGATACTGTGTGAGTGGTTAAAATGCTACAGGAGTGCATCATGCTTCTTTACCAGCTTTTGCAAACTTTTGTTCTATAGAAGGCATGAGTAAATAGCTCAGATGCAAATCAGATTACAGCAACAAAACGAAACACACAGTTTGAAAAAAATCAACACACACAAAAAAGAAAAAAAAAAGAAGAAAAAACAAACAATCCAAAAAATAACACTGCAGAGAATTTCAGTACTTCTTTGACTAGCAAAATCATCTGCTGTCATCTACCTGTGCAGGCTTCCAAATAACCACTGCATCAGCTTTGAGGTTCAAGTGCAAAAGAGTATCACTTCATGTTCTGCTCTAAAGGCATTGAACAGCTCTTCGAGCAAAATGAAACAAAGTACAAAAGAGAACTAGTTTTTAACTATGAGTTTACCAATAAGCCCTGAACAGGCGATGTCCACAGCTTTCAGCTCTGACTATATCAACAGAGGATATTCAGTAATTGCTAAATGTTATCCTGAATAATCAGTTTGGTTCTTTATGCAAAACATTCCAGTGGTAACTGTGCCTGTCCATCTTTTCATGCATTATAGACCAGTAAGAGGCATAATTTTTTCCTTCTTAAAATAAACCTCAGGAAATGGACAAGTGACTCTCCTATCTCTTCCAGTGGTTCCGTACAGTTGCTTTTCAACAGATCATTTTTCCAAAATACGTTGTTGAGGCTGGCAACTGGACAGGGATTGCTAACACTAAATGCAAACCCATGGTAGGCTCTAACACTAGAAAATTCACTTGAAAACATGTTGAAACTTTCCCAAGTTAATGCTGCCAAAACAATTATAAGGATAACATATGCTTAGGAATGCCTTAGGAGATATATTTAGGAGTTGTGAAATTATTAAAGTATATGATCATCTTGGTGGATGGACATGAACATGAGTTGGGTAATTAGAAAATGCAAGCCTTACAGACTTTCTAATACTCTTATAAATGAATCCAGAAAACTATCACATGGAGATTTGAAATGTCCCTTGATAAAACAGAAACTAAATTTGGGCTAGTTCCTATAAAAGTCACCTGCCATTACATGAGGACCTATAATACCTTAGGAGCAAATTGAACTGTTAAGGATGAAATACTAGTTACTAGTGAAAGCAGAGGGATGGCTAAAAGAACAAAGTGAATTTGAGAAAACAGACTTGTTTTAAATGAAACTGTTTTAAAAGCAAATAGTTCTGTGGAGTCATACTGCCACCACCTTTACAGGCATTAATGTAATATCTGTTAACTGAGTATTTGGCAATGCCTGGGTAAAATTCTGTGACAACACATTGCATCTCAGTCAGAAGTGTCCAAACTCCCAGGCCTAAATGCTCTCCTCATTCAACTTCTGCTTAAGGGCTGATATTACCAGGGGAATAAACCTGTATCTACAATGCTGCGCTGAAAGTGTCTGTAAGGTCATTTCTCCGTAGAATCTAGAGAGGAAAAAAAAAAAAGGTGTCCCTTCTCCCTGTCATCCTCTTCACGATCAACACCATTCACCAGTCTCCAGAGAGAAGATACCCTCTGCAAAATGATAGTCAAATCCCTCACTGAGATATTTATTGTGTCTGTCTGCTCCCTCCAATCACTGTAAGGACATGGTGACATGTACACATTCAAACCCACGCAAGTACTTCTGGCATATGAGAGAAGCGGTGTCCCTTCTCCCTGTCATCCTCTTCACGATCAACACCATTCACCAGTCTCCAGAGAGAAGATACCCTCTGCAAAATGATAGTCAAATCCCTCACTGAGATATTTATTGTGTCTGTCTGCTCCCTCCAATCACTGTAAGGACATGGTGACATGTACACATTCAAACCCACGCAAGTACTTCTGGCATATGAGAGAAGCTGACCCAGCACTTAAACTATAAAGAAAAAGTAAGGCGTTAGCAGCATGTTTTTTGTTCTGTTGTTTTGATTTCCCACTTTATTTTTTCAGAAAACACTAGAAAAGCTCTATTCAAGGCCCCAATTGGATATGATCCTCCATGAAAGATTGTCCCAAGAACATAGAGTTGGAAACTTCTGTCAGCGATTTCCAGTCACCAGCAGCCATTTTACATCTCCCCAAGGGTTCTTACCATTTTAATTATAACACACATAAGAAAAGCAAAAGAAAGAACAGTTGGTAATTGCAGACTTTCAGATTTACTTCCTTTCCCTAGCACCAACAGTATCTTTAGAACGGAAGAAGTTCTGTCTTATCAATGGCTCCTCTGAGCACATTTGGATTGAGTCAGGTTCTACAATATTTTCCTCCACTTACTAAGAGTCAAAAACAGCTGAAACAAGGAAGATACATTGAATACTCAATATCTTTCTGCTTCATGTCACTGAAGTTTTGCAGTTGCAAGAAAAATCATAGAATCATAGAATATAGAAAATGGGAAGAGCAGCTGTGGAAGTCACACTTCCTATCCTCTAGCTGTACTGATGAAACTTAAAAATTACAAGAAGTTAAATTTGAAACGTATTTAGTTCATACTAAGTCATCACAAGCAACTTTATTTCCCTCAGAATGCAGTACCTATTTAAGAGCATGAGATTTCGTGTGCCTGATCACCCAAGCCCTCAGATTACCACTTGGATATTACTGAGCAAGTATTACTAAACTAGGCCCCTCTAGTCCTAAAGCTTAGGGCAATATTCAAATGATATTGGTTTAAATATAGAAAATCAAAACTCTCAGAAAAGCTTTACATTCTTTAAGCAATCTGAGTTTTTAGAAGAAAAGATCAAAACCAAAAGTAAATATTCCATTTCTTTGGGTTTACTTCTTCTTGAAGCTTAAAAAAAAAAAAAAAAAAAAGTAAGCCATCTGCTTGGACTCTGGTGACTATGAGTTTGTTGATGTACAAACTCAGCATGAATCCTATCATAATTTTATCTGTCTATCTGAGTGTGTGTCTTATACCCTTCGGCACTTTCAGGATGCGGTTTTACTTAGGTCCAAGGCTTTGGCTCTGCATTAAGCAACCAATTTGTTTCACCAGTTAAGATGGGGTTGGGGAGGGGTATAATGAATGTCATAATCAGCTCTTGGGATTGCTGAAGGCTTCATATCTACTTAAAGCATCCAGATTGAAGATGCACACAGATGTGCATAATGTCTTTGTGTGTTTTGGTAGTGTAATTCCTATAATAACACAGCATCTGCTTGATGACAAAGACACTTCTATAGTGTGGAACAGACCAAGAAAAAAATCCCTTATCTTTTGGTTGCATAAAATACTTGAGCAACTGCAGCGTGGTTACATAACCTACTTGTAGGGAGGGAAATATGGCCAGATAGAGACTGGCAGGAACAGGTATCCTGAATTTATATTATGGCCCAGGGATCATATATTACATGACTGAGAAGTGCCTGGCAACTTCTATGCAAACTCAACAAAGTTGTGTGTACATTTGATAAAAGCAAAGAACCAAAAAAAAAGAAAAGCAAATAAATAGAAGAAAAACACTTTGGTGATTTTTTGAGTGCTGAATTAATACTTCACAACCTAGAGTGGAGTTAAACAGCACTGCAGAATATCCTTGTACGCAGTTTGAAAATGTTTTGAAATGTTCTGTGTTCTTTTTAAACACTTAGCATCTTCTAGCAAAATCTGGCTGGCTGGGCATGGAGAGTGAGGACAGAGTCGTAATAGTGAACAAATATTTCCAGCATATATTCTGGAAGTGATAGCACAAATGATTTTAAAATGCATGATGCTTGCACAGATGCCTTTTTGAATCCTGCAAAAGTATCATGCCATATAAAAATTATGACTAGTGTTTGCAGGAACTGTGTTTTTATGTCTGATTGAGTGCTCAGTAACTACATAACTAACTACGTAAGTGTTATAATTTTAATTTCCATTCAGTTCCTTTATAAACTCCTTTTAAAGTTTGGCTATGTACATTGTTTTGTCAGGAAAAGTATCTCTACTTCAGCATTTTAACTATAATTAATGATGACACACACCTTGATTGTTGCCAAGTTTATATTCCCTAAGAGATGGAACAAAACACACAACGTGTGAATTATTTATACTTCCATATGGAGGCTTATTGTTAATACTTTCTCAGTAATTCTTAAGCTTTGGATCTTAATGAGGAAATGTAGATCACTGGTCCATTAAGTTCAAAATATAAGAAGCAGCATGTAACCAAAGAGATGAAAATGCTATTGCACTTCAAAAATAAAGAAACCTTTCTTCCTGTCAAAATTGCTGTGACAGCTTTCAGAATGCATCTACTCATGAACCTATATACCCTTCTCTGTTGTATAATCTTCCTTTGAGCAACGACACACTGCCAATATTTTAGCAAGGAGCATCCATAAGTTAAAAAAAAAAAATCTCTGTTGTCCTGCAGAATCCCCCAAATACCAGGAAATGTATGATCTATGGCAGGTTGAAGGAATGACAGAATACAGCTCTTTACTTTCTAATTTAAATAGTTCTATTAAGAGGGGAAGGATAGCAGCATTTGATACAGAAACTGTAATTTATATATTGGGTGGAACTGCTGCTGTATCTTGAAAGTAGTACCTCAAGTAGGGTTAGCAGCAGCTCAAATGTGCTCTGCATCACTTGCAGTTTGTACAGAGGGAGCCCTGGACCCACTGCAAGTACTGTGCATCATGCTCTCCTAGGTATCAGTTCAAAATATACCTAATACCTAGCTTTGTTTCTTAGACTAAAATTCTAACATTTTCTCTTCGTTGCTGTTCAGAAATATCAAGGTATTTGTTTGTTCATGTGGAACTAGAGGAAAGAAGCTGATCAGAAGAAGAGAAAAATTTTTCTGTTTTCTGTCCTTTGTATCAACACATAGACATCTAGTTACATTATATTACTATTTCAAACGTATATATGTATATTCTGTCCCTAACATACATAACATGCATAGTTAAATGTCCCTCAAATCTTCTTTGCCCACAGTTTTCTCTGAATAAAAGGAAACAATAATTTTTACTTATATTTCTTATTAGAGTTTCATTTTTTTTCATTCTCCCCATAGCAAGGGGGTTGGAACTAGATGATCTTTGAAGGTCCCTTCCAACCCAAATCATTTTATGATTCTATGACTTCTGTTGTTCTTAAATACTTTGGACCCAGAATGAAACAGCCCATAAATTGTTTAAAAAGCAATACAGCACATGAAGGCAACCACAAAGTAAATCTGAAGTCTCTGCAGAGGAAGAAAGCCTTTGGAGAAGAACTGTCATTCTCAGCTTACATATGTGTGAAAATCACAAGCAAACACTTTGCACAACATAGACTTGCTATATTGTCTGATTTCTTGCCAATGAAGTTTCTGCACACCATCTGATCTTTTAAAATACACCAAATGTTAGCAGAAAATGTTTAAGAAAAAGTGGATGCAGCAATTCTTCCCAGACCATAGGGCAAATGAAAGCCTTTTAATCTTTCCTGTACTTTTCTCTGCCTGTCTTAGTAGCTGCAGAGTATCTTATTCTCAGCATAAAACTCGAGTGTTGAGAAGCAAGGCACTTTATGAGTTTTCCATATATTTGCTGCCATCAGGTGGGGCAGATGATAGTATTTACACACTGTTTTCCTCTCCAAGTTGTGGTGTTGCCCCAGTCGTTGGAGAGGTGCCAAAACCCTGCAACTTAACCTAACTCTTTGACTCACTCCCCTGGGTAGTATTTGATGAAGGTGGATTGCATGTTGTCTCATCCAAGGGGTTTCAGCCATTCTGTCACAATCATCCATTCAATATTATTCTAGTTTACATAGGAAGGAGCATCACACCCTACAGCAACACCTCTGAGAAGAGCAACATGTTGTTCCTTTTTTGTTCTGCTTTTTATCAGTCAATATGTTTCAACTGAACAAGAAAGTTCTAAAGATTTCTGCAGATCTCAAAACACTGTTTGGTTCTCCAGCTTCAATTAATTTGTTTTGTGCTCACTATCTGCGATGAAATACAGGAAGTGAGATGGAGAAGTACATCAGACTGAGTAAAATTACCATAGTAAGAATTTCCTTCCATACTGTGTGAGTATGTCTCAGAGCTCTGTCTTAAAATTTACTTAGTTTTATGGTTTTAAATTTCTGTTTTCACTTTTATATATATAATTTATTAATTTGGTTATCATGGAGTGATGATCATTCACATTTAAAAGGTTGTAAGACCTTTTGAAATTCAAGAATAATTTGTAAAAATGCTTAGACAAATATTTGAGCATTGAGAAGATGGAATCTTGGCTTCTTGTTGAATTTCTGGAGAAGCAGACAGGAAATTTTGCTCACTCAGAAAACAATTTCCCATTCATTATGGGATCAACCGAATATGTAAACACATTCTACTCAGCAAAGAAGAGGTAATAGTTCAACTCTGAAACTCTGAAATTAAAAGCAGTGTATTTCTTGTAAAATCAACCTCACTGTACATTGTATTTCCTAATCAGAACGTCTAGTGAAAAATGGGATAAGATTTTTCTTGATTAAAATTTACTCATTTTGACATATTTCTAAATGAAACAGAGTTTATTTATTTTTTTCTGGGATCTCTAACTATTTATTTCTAATTTCAAGCTATTTTGACTGTTATATATTGCATATAGTTAAAACACGAACACCTGAACATGGGACAAGACACAAGCTCTAAAGCAAAAATCATCAATCAAGTCATCTAAAATATAAGGTGCTGCTGCAATTGGTCATAGTTAGGACAAGCATATAATGAAGAATGTCAGTGTTTCTAAGACAACGTAAAAATTCGGAAATAGAATTTAGATTTTAATTTTACATTCCATAATCTAACATACCCTCTTTGTTTCTCTCTTCATCTTCTCCTATGTTGTTCTCATACTTGATTTTCCTCAAAAGCTCTTCTGTCCTAAGTATGAGGCTCTGTCTCATAAAGTAAGAAATGCTAAATAAAAGTTTGTAAATTTATTTAGACTATAAGGTATTCTAGAAATAATAAGCTTTTTCCAGAAAACAAGCTCTTTTTTTTTTTTTCCTAGAACTTTGTAGTTTTAAAAGTCTTGAGTAGGGAGACTATCACTACTTTCTGTAGTAGAGGCTCTAATGTCTTTCTCCCTCTTCGTTTTCTGTAGTCTTAATTTTATTTTGTTCTTTTTGTGTCCTTTCTTGCCTCAAACAATTCTTCTCAACACAAACTGAAGATCTTTTTTTGATATTTGTAGATAGTTCTCTGCTTTTTCTTGCTCTTAATACTCTGTTATAAATCAAACTCTGTAATCTATAAGTTTGTGCTAGGCAAACTCATGGCTCTGAATGCAGTATTGCCTGTGTGATCTCATCCATTGCACTAAGCATTATAGAGCAGTGATTTATTGGAATAGGGAAGCCAAGTAAATTCCCTGTCTAGACTAATGTAATTGTTCCCTTGTTCTAAAGGTTCAGTGATTTCACAATTACGCATTCCATCTCTTTTCCTTACAAATGCATGCAGATATCCAAAAACCCAGCAGCCTTACACAACATACATTTAGCTTAATGGAAAGATTTTCTTGATTCAGTATGACCAAAACTAATCCCTTATTCAGTCAGGAAATATACATATTCTACATATGTATGCCTTCTCCTGTGCATACCTAGAAGAGTGAATTCATAAATATGAGATAAAACAACAGTAAGCCATAGAGAAAGTAAAATTTATTCAAGTCTTGCATTAACACAATTTCAGTAACTCAGTGTAGCCAAATACAAAACATACTGTACTGAAAACAGGCTGATAGGCAGATTCGCTATTGTTGTCTCCAAAGGTTAAGAGATAAATGCTATACACACTGAGACCAAACTGTCTAAACGAAAGCATTCTGTTCCTTACACATCCCATTTTGTGTGTGCAGTTATACAGCTCGTACCTCCATCTCAAGCAGGCATTGGTGAATCTTATGATGCAAAATCTATTAAGTAAACTTAGTGATCAACAAGAAAATACAGTAATTCCTGAAAACGTTATTCCAGTAGATACACCCTCCAGTTCCCAGCCTCCTGCCAACACAATTAATATAGGTCATTAAGAGACTATCTATGTATACATAACCTAGCCTCACCAATTATTTTGTCTGTAACTTATCTGGAAATGGTTCCCTATGATCCATGCTGACTTTCATACTAATATAAATTTTGTATTAGAGACACACAACATTTATTCTACATAAATATTTTTTCAGTTAAAAGAATAAAAATGCAAAACTGTGGATTGTTTCAGATAATAATTAAAATACACATGTAACAATATTTATTATTTCAATTTTCCATTCCATTTAATGTTCTGCTTGTACATTAGACAGTATTACACAGTGGGAGTCTGTAACTACTTAGTTTTATGAATTTAAATTATTCCCATCATTAACAATATGTCTGTTTATGTATGTAAAGTTAGTAATAGACTTTGGCTAGCCAAAGATTCAGGAAAACAAGAGTAAGTGAGGACTGACTTAAAATGAATTTCTTCCCTATCTCAGTTTCCTCTTTGTAAATCCATATCTTTTGGACAGGTGGAAGTGTCCTAGATGTACATGGAGGGAAAAAACTACTTAGAATTACATAGACAAATTCTGCTGCCCAGTGGTCTGTTCTGAGGGTCAGTCACTCCCTGAAGTAAATTCACAGTGTAAACTCTCAGCTGAGTACTGTTACAATTTCATCAGTTCATTGTAATTTTGAAATTTATTTCTTTCATCAAATAAATGTACTTGTGAAAAATGCATCAACTATGGTCTAGGCTCTATTTAACCTCAGCTTACAAACTCCAAATGTGTCTGTTTCGACTATTACAGTTCAGGTTGACTAATGACACAGACTCTTTC
>NW_010233867.1:29642-39145 GCF_000690775.1 Eurypyga helias
TATATATTGAAGTTGGGCGATCAATGGCAGTGACAAGGAGGCAATTCTTCAGTTACATAGTAATACATTAACTTTACTGTACCAACTGCTAAGTAACCTGAATGCAGCACAGGTTCTTACTAGCAAATAAGCTAAATAAGAAGGCAACATCCAGTATCCTTTTAGTCTAACAGAAGATTCAAATTGATTAATAGGAAAACACATAACAAACCAACAGTCAATATCTTCAAGGCTGGAAAAGGTCTAGCAGTTCTACTGTGACTTCTGTACAATAGCATTCACAGCACAACGATACAGTATATTATAATTAATTCAGTTGAAAAGAAAAGGTGAATTTTAGAACACATTTTATTTTCCTCTCTTTTATGCTTCAGCCTACCAGAAAATTGAAATCTCTATCTCTGGCAGTGCTGTGGCAGACTTCCAGCTTTATCTTAATGAAGAAGGAATTATTTTTGACAGAGTTCTGGTTTCCAAGTATCCCAAAATCCTCCAATTCATTTACATGAGGTAAAGAGGAAAAGTAAGGATGGAAGGAATAGCAGTGAAGCATACAAATATTACTCAAAAAGGGTATAGGAGAGAGTTCTGTGGAATAGAAGGCATGAATATTTTACAGAAGAAAAGTACTTAAATCACATTTCCTTAAATGCAATGCTTGAAAATTCACCATTTTATTTTTAAATAACACTATCAAAGGAATAATGAAAGGATGTCACCAATTTTGAAAATCAAATGAGACTGAGAGGAAGCTGGAGTTATAAATGTTTTCAAATGTGATTTAAGAATAAGTTTTTATGAAATGATATTATACACTGTCATAACAGTTCTTGCCCCCCTACACCCCCCCAAAAAAGCCCAAATCCAAGCCAATAACTATGATAAGAAAAGAACTCATACTGAAATTTAGAAATAATGATTTAGACAATTTCCGTATATTGACATGTGGGCTGTTGGTTTCAAACAGAACATTACATAAACTTTCCATTATATTTACCTAAAATTTCTGTAGTGCCATGAGTGCCTGTGATAAATTATGTGAAAAATTACAACGACATCTGTGTTCCAAGAGCATTGCAATTCTGACTGAAGCAAAGAAAACACTAATGCCTGACACGTGATAAAGCAGGACAAGAGTTACACTACTTTATCCTTAGGTCTAAGTGCTCAGTATTCTACAACTTGTATTCAAATATTAACTATATATGGGTATATATAACTACAGAATAAGAATCTTACTGAATTATTGTTTCACTTGAGAAAATGTTTATACACCTATAATTAGCAAGACCTCTTTGTAAGGGGCTAGTAGAAAACAATAATGCTACAAGCTTAACACAGTGGGTTAACCTTGGCCAACAGAAGAACTCTCACCTAGTCGTTTGCACACTTCCCTCCTTTTCCCCTCCCCAGCACACTAAGGAAAAAGTAAGACAGGCGATGAAGATGCTTGTGGGTAAAGATAACAAAAGGCAAATTATTTACCAATTAGCACAATGGCTAAAACAGACTGGGGGAAAATTGGCTTGATTTATTGCCAATTAAAATAAGTATTTTCCAGTAGCACAAAACAAAAACAACAAACATGAAAGCAATACCTTTCCCTCTCTCCTTTCCCAATCTCAGCTGCATTCCTACACTACCAATTCCTCTTACGCCATTCCCCAAGTGGCATTTGGTATCATGAAGAAAGGGGCTTACAGTCATAAAATCATAAAATCATAGAATGGTTTGGGTTGGAAGCGCCCTAAAGGATCATCTAGTTCCAACCCCCCTGCCATGGGTAGGGACACCCTCCACTAGACCAGGTTGCTCAAAGCCTCATCCAGCCTGGCCTTCAACACTTCCAGGGATGGGGCGTCCACAGCTTCTCTGGGCAACCTGTTCCAGTGCCTCACCACCTTCTCCGTGAAGAACTTCTTCCTGATATCCAATCTAAACCTCCCCGCTTTCAATTTAAACCCGTTACCCCTTGTCCTGTCACTACAGGTCCTTGTAAAAAGTCCCTCCCAGCTTCCTTGTAGCCCCTTCAGGTACTGGAAGGTTGCAATAAGGTCTCCCCGGAGCCTTCTCTTCTCCAGGTTGAACAAGCTCAATTCTCCCAGTCTGTCCCCATAGCAGAGCTGCTCCAGCCCTCTGAGCATCTTCATGGCCTCCTCTGGACTTGCTCCAACCAGTGAATATCCGTCTTATGTTGAGGTCTTCAGAGTTGGATGCAGTTTTCCAGGTGGGTTTTCACGAGAGCAGAGGGGTAGAATCACGTCTCTCAACCTGCTGGTCATGCTTCTCTGGACATAGCCCAGGATACGGTTGGCTTTGTGGGCTGTCAAGCGTACATGCTGGATCATGCGGAGCTTTTCATCAACCAACATGCCCAAGTCCTTCCCCTCAGGGTTGCTCTCAATCCATTCTCTGCCTAGTGTGTACTTGTGCTTGGGATTGCCCTGATCCATATGCAGGACCTTGCATCTGGCCTTGTTGAACTTCATGAAGTTCATGCAGGTCCAGATCTCAAGCAGTCAGTATGCAGGCATTTCTTTCTTCTCATCCTTCCTCCTCACACTTGTCTTCAGCTCCAGCAGGGCTCTCTGTGTGTTTCAGTTCTATCAGGAATGTCCATATGTTCCAACATGTAATTCTCCACAGGCTACAATGCACATCTGCTCTGTCATTGTCCTCTTCATGAGCTTCAGGGAAATGCTGGCTCAATCACAGTCTCTTGTAAGGTCTGCAGTGGAATATCTCTCATACATTTTCCTAGAGGTGCCCCCTCCCCGTGGCTGACGGATTCAGCTGTCTCCTGTGGCAGGTCTGTTGCAGAGATGGCTGGAACTGGCTGTCCAGCATCGGTCTGCTACAGCCACCTTACCCCAGAGGCCTTCCCTGCAGCTCCCTGCTGCTGCACCTTGTCACTTACACCCATACTGACTAGATGCAGACCTTAAAGATGGAACACATTCAGTAAACTAAGCTTCACTTTGACAGCGATTGCTTCAGTGTCAGAATCAGTGGCAAATGCCCAAACTTCTTCTGCAGGGGCTTCTGTTTTTTCAATGGAAGGGACTGTCTATTTGGAAAACAGGAGTTGTAGTATTTCCAGATTGTTCAGGACATGTTTATACAGCTCATTTATAAATTAGCTTTCACCAGAAACATTTTTACTTACCTATGATACAGTTAAAGTTTACTTTCCTCGGGAAAGAAAGCAACCAATAATAATGGTTCTTCTCCAGTCGTGACTGGTCTGGTTACTATCCAATTTCACCTTAAACAGGAGATACTCATTAAAATAAACAGTTCAACTACAGGAAATAGTGTGCATTATTGTAGTGCACTTCATAGTTCTGACGTTATCTTTTTTTCCTGAATTCCAAATATGTATGGAAATCTTTAAGGTACACAGAGCCATCATATGGGAAGAGGGAGTTTCGTCAGAAATAAATATAATTTTTTATCCTTTTCTTCAGAAATTTCCATTATTTCTCTGTTCTGTTCTGATGAATTGCAAATTTCCCAATGGGGCATTTTAGAATTGCAATATGGTGTAAATCAAAGAAGTTATTGTAAGACAACAAATCACTAGTAAATGGTAATTAAGCATCAAGAACCTAATATATTTCTTCTAATGTCAAATAAAAAAAAAAAATCTCAGTGATTTAAGTAAGAGTAAAACCCCCAAATCTATTAATCAGGGCCAGCTGATCACTTAATGACCTTTCATACAATAAATTCTATCTTCAGTATAATTGATAAAATTTGATACCACATATTCCTATTTTAGATTTATTTCCTTTGTTTAAACTATTAACAGCACAAACCCTTTTATTGCAGTCTCATGAATCCCACTTTAATGCTGATTGAACCAAACAGGAAGGTGTCTTGTTCTGATGCATTATAACCCTCAAATTCTGGGATAGCACCATGATGTATGACCACCCTAATTACAGATTTATTTTCGGTTATGTTTAGTGTGGTTTATGGGAAACAAAATCTGGTTTTAAATTAAGGTTCAAGTACCTTTTTATTATTCACCATTCTTTTATTAAAATAGATTTATGCTCATAACTTCAAAATATATAAAAGAAAATACCTAAACTTACACACTCCTGAGAAAACCCACACAAATTATCTACAAAAGCATCAAAAATATACAAGCAGAAAACTTAAGAAGAAAGACTATTACATGACTTGTCTTCTGGAAGTCTAGCAATAATCCAGTAGGACAGCCCAAGTTATTTGTGGGCATTTGCATTTCATAAGCTTGGAATTTATGAACATTTAATTTTCAGAATAGTAATTTTGTAACTATTTTATTCTCTGAAAGTATCTAATTTTGGTGAAACTAAGACAATGGAAACATTACTGCACTGTGAGTACAACATTTGAATCTGCCGGTAATGCAGAAAAAAAGTGAAAGCTGTAGAGAGGTTATTAACATAAATTGCAATTACTAAACTGATTCTCATCAGTTACAACTCTTTACAAATTACTTGACAGATTGTCATGGGAAAATAATTTATGCAAATATATTAATGTTTATGCAAATTATTTTACTTGAAGACTGAAATAAGTCTATAGATCCAATACCCTTCAATACTTACAGTGAAAAGCAAAGGATATGCATTTCACTTAAACTTATTTGAATTAATCACGGTAAAAACAAAATAGTCTTATTTCTAAAATTGCTTTGATTAGAAGATGTTCCTGACTCATACAAACTGAACAATTAATCTAGCAAAGTATTATGTAGACTGTGAGAGAGTTAGTTCACTTTGGATGTTATCATGGACACATTTTGACTTAAGATCAGGAACTGTTCCGAATGCATAAAAATGAAGTAGTTAATGAGGGGAAATTGGAGAAGGATGTTATGCTGTACTACTTAACTGCATTTTTTTTAAGTCTTCTGATTGCTTGTAAATTTTGATTTAAAGAGCTTTACGTAATCATGTAAATACTCAGCAGACTTTGCCCGTGCCAAGTTACTTCTACAGCTGCTTTGCAGATTTAGGCAGGAAGACACATCAGACTGCATTTGAGATTTGACCATCAGCTTTTTTTGCAAATTGAAAGTTTGCTCATTAACAACTTTTTTCTCTGAAATCATGAAGAAAAACATAAAAACCTGTTGATTTATAAACTTTCTAATTGCAATGATGGACAAAAAAGAATATGTCCAAAAGACCAATGAGTAACATCTACAGAAGGTGTTTCTGCCAGCAAAATCTCATGAACTTAATTCTGACCCCATTTCTGAATAGAAACATGTTTGCTCTACTATAGGTTTAGCTACTTAATAATTTCAAAGACACCATTATTCTTTCAACATCCAAAACAACAAAAAGGTGAGTAACCTCAGTAAAACAAAATGGCGTTGCCTGTTCACAGTGGTGAAGAATGAGAACAGGTGAGAATATTCCAGGATACCTGCCATTTCTGTATACTTCCATGAAGATAATCCACAAAGTAAAGAGAATTTGTGCATGTCTCCATAGAACAGACGAAGTTTCTATAGGTCCTCATCAAGAACAGGTGGTGTTATTTCACCTTAACCACCCATGTGGACAAAGAAATAGGCCAAGTCTGCATTTGGAGCTAGCTAGGTTCACTTTTTAATCACATAAAGGACATGCTGCTTAGCTTAATGATTCCTCTCTACCACTCCCTGAGAAGTATCTCTTGCTGGTAACTGCCTCGGTAGAGATATATAACAGTTGAAGGTATTTAACTGTAGGGACGACTACCAATTTTGTAGTGAAATATTTAATAATTCAAAATTACACAAACACCTACACACACACCAAGGACAACAACAGACAATTGAGGGGGGTTTTCTTGTTATGTGAAACAGGTGCAACAGAAAAATTTGAAGTGAACATTACCAGCTTATAACTTTGTAAACCAAAGTTATAAAAAAAAATAATCTGTGGAAGAACTATCTTTGCTTTTCATATTAAGTTTAATTTCAAACTTTTCCTTGTAGTTATTACAAGAAAAGAACATTTGAAGAGTAGAGCCAATTAGCTTTTATTTTGATTTTTCTGCACCACTTATTTTTCATTATGGTATGCTTAGAAGTCTCAGTTATACTCTGAATCCTAATTTGTCCATATCAAAAAGCTGAATATCAAAAAGGTGGTGAAAGAACTAAACCTGAGGACCCCAAAATATAGTAGAGGCCTGGAATTCCTTCAAGTCCAAGATACTAAAATTGTCTGTAATCAACACAGGGGAATTTATAGGAAAAAACAGAATAAAACATCTTCAAAAATAGTCTAACTGAATCAATATGTATCTCAGGGAGTATTTATATATAGGTAGGAAAAAAAAAAACACCTACCAACCTGACTAGCAAGGAAAACTATACTTAAGGAATCAAGAAACAGAAAGGTAGGAGGCAGGTGAGTCAGAGCTGAGAAAAGATAATAAAGCAAGTAACAAGATTATTCAGGTTTACAGAAAAAAAAAAAATAGTAAGGTTACTATGAAGAAGATCCTGGGTAGATATTAAAGAAAAACATAATGCAACTCCAAAACCAAATAAATATATAAATATTTTCACAATGAAGCAATTTTTCAGCTATGGACAAGGGGAAGATGAACTTAAGTTCAGTAGGAAAACAGAATCCACCACAATGAAACTGGAAGGAAAATTCGAACAGCTTAATGACATCAAATCGGTTGGGACCAATGATCTCCCCACACAGGTTGTTCCATATCTGACACAAAAAAGCACTATAGAATCACAGAATCATTTAGATTAGAAAAGAATCTTAAGATCATTGAGTCCAACCATAAACATAACACTGCAAGCATTCATACAAAGATTTTTAAAACAAGGCAGTCTTAGGGTTTTTGCTGGGTTTTTGGTTTTTATTTTGGGGTTTTTTTTAATATCTCTAGTGAATAGTAACTGTAAAACACATTAAAAAAATCAGAATGTAATTACTTGATCCAAATGTTTAGGACTCTTGATGTAAGCTCAAAAATGTGCAAGACATTATAACAAAATTTTATGTCGAGCAACAATGGATATGGAAGTTAAAGAAAATGTGGTAGACATTAAAGGATTTAGCAAAGATAACCAGGCAAATAAATTTTATAAACCAGAGAAATACAAGAATTCTCATCTAATATTACTTCACTGTCACAAGGAAAACTAATACAGTTGGAAAACACAGAAAGTATTAACAATGGATGAGAAACTGCAAGAAGACTGGTAACAACCACTGACCTTCAGAGAAAATACTTAGAGTTTTTCATTAAAGTTACCATTTTAAACAATGATGCTAATTGAATATATGATTTTCAACACCATTTTTAATAAAAAGTTTGGACAGCACTACCTGTTTTAGAAGAGACTGGCATATCCACAGAAAAACCTGGCTACCTCAATGATCAGTGAAGTAATAATAATGGCATGAAATTCAAGAAAAAAAAAGGGTTAGAGAAGTTTACATGGATCATCAGAGGAAATGAAAGTCACATCTTGCAAGAAAAGACTAAAGGAAAAAAATTGGCCAAGTAAAGGGAACGCTAAGAAGGGATATAACAACTATCCAGAAATATTTGATGGTGGAGAATATAAATATCAGACAGCGCTGGAGTGAAAGTAAATTTGTGCATGATTAGGGAAGATTTTTTTTCTAGCTGTGAAATTTCAGACAGAGAAGCAAGAGTAAATGTCATAACTGCTGAAATGGAGCTTCCCAGACCACACTGTGGTAGCAGGTTTCTGTTACTGAAATATTTCATAGTCTGTGAAGATACACCAAAATCCTGCCCTGATTTATTTATCCACACTCATACAGCTGGGGAAACTGGAGAGATGGGAAAGTATTTTTTAGTTCTTCATCCATTTTGCTAGATTAGTATTCTGCCTTTCTTTCAATCTGTGCTCTCTAGAAAAGCTAGATGTCTTTGGCAGTGGCGGCATCTTCCTTGCTCATTCAGCTCCAGAAGACATACAAGTCTCCCAGAAATTTTGAAGTGCCCAGCAAAATTGCACATTCCCCAGAGTGTGTCAATTTGGGGGGTTTTCCCTCTGTTTATTCTTTTCTAGATTTAATCTATTCTTTTCTGCTGGTTTCTCAGGCTTAATTGTTTCCTTTTGTCACAGACAGGCTTCTGACCTGCCCTCTGTTTCTGTGCTCATAGATCAGACCAAGGGGAGCTGCACGTCCAGCCAAGCTGCAGTGAAGCAGCTCCCTCAAACGGTATTATTTAGCAGCGAGATCCCTAAGAAAATACAGTTTAAAGCTCATTAAGGTTCTTAAATGTTTTGGAAAAAAAATACCTTCATATTATCTATAAACTTTTATTAGCAAGATTTGCTGAAAAACTTACTGAAAACCCCATTGACCAGCTATTGCAGTTCTTTGGATGCCCAGAGGTCTACAGGTCATGGTGCTACATGACATTTATCACAGCTGATATTCAGAATAACAAAAATGTTTGGGCACTTTGTGGACCTTGGAATGTTGGCAGATTACCTCCCAGATGAAGAAAAATTTGTAGGCAGGAAGGAGTCATTCTTTCCTTGTGAAAGCAGTGAACAGATACCAGGGGAAACACAGGTGATACAGAGGAGGATCACAGTTTAGAAGGGAGTCTGTGGTACCTAAGAGACTATGATCTTCCAATAGTGTGGACAAGACAGAAAAATGAAAGGGTACCTTGACTGCCCATTGAATATGCTGGTTCAAAAAAAAATTTTTGTAAGCAACATGAAAGTTGGTTGATGTTTTTCTTAAATAAAGATATGTCATTTTGCCCTTCAAGCTCCTCAGTGTTTCCCCTTCATAATGCTGATTTGTTAAAAGCTTAATTAGTTAAAAAAAAAAAAAAAATTACATTAAATTTCTGGAGGAAAAAAAAAATAATATCACATATAATTCCATGGTATTTGCCATGGATTTACAGTTCAAAACACTGCAAGTCAGGCCCCCCAAAAAATTTTAGGTTCTGTAAAAGTGTATATTGATCAATTTATATATATACATCCTTGGATGTTTTTGATTTGCCATTTGTTCTTTGAACCTGTAGGCATCACACTTTTCTCTTTTCTCAAGCAAAAATTATTAATGTTTTTATTATTATTTTATCTTTTTCGCAATAAAACTAGTCATCATGTAGGCAGGAGCTCCAGGAGCTGATACTTAAAAGAAGCCTACCAAGTGACCTAAGATTCATGATGAAATTCTGGTATTACTGTGTCTTGGTCCTTTCCTTTTCACAGTGTTGGAACACTTAAGAGTAACTCACTGCCAAAGTAGGTAAAATACTTCTTTAGAAGAGAATATACCAGGATACAAGCTAAGATTATTAACTTATTCCTAAAAGGAATTCCTTTAAAGAAGTAAATAAATAAATAAATAGAACTGTGAATTTTTTAATTATTTAATAGTTAGTCAATAGGTGACCATTGCTACTTTTACTTTAACAATGAAGAAGCCCACCCAGAAATCTTTATCCAATGGTTCTTATTTCCAAAATGTGCAAGC
>NW_010233867.1:39266-99617 GCF_000690775.1 Eurypyga helias
GGTGGGGGGGTGGTGGTGGAAAGAAAGCCTGAAACACACTGGATGGATATTGAAGCCCTGTGCCCATGTTAAAATAATAACCCTCCAATGCTGAATGGCCCTGTCAAAAACACAGTCAGTTTTGCCCCTATTTAACATCAGTGGGCTTTGAAATTATTTCATGCAGACACCTTACAGAATCAGGTCATGGATTCATCAGATTTTTGAATGTCACTGGCTGCATTAGACATGTTTGATAGCATTGTGGTTCACATCCAGCAAATACACCAGCTATATGAACAGCAGCAGAAAAAATTGTCCTTTCTAAAAAACCCTGGAAATGCAAACACTAAAACAGCAAATATCCACTGTGTGTGTCATTTCTCTTCAAAGCTGGCAGCACTTTGCATTTTCAGGAAGGTTATTTTTCCCAGTAGTTCCATCCTGACCAAATGGTGGTGGCAAACAAACAATGAGCCAATATCATCAGAAGGAAAGGCTGGCAATAATTTTAACTGTTTCTTCCCTAAGGAGTAGAGACCAAATGAGAAAATGACCAAAACAACTGAAAACCATATTTATCAGTGTCAGAGCTGAACAAAGGATTGCCTCATGTTTCATAACAGATACTATTAACTCACTGGTAAGGAACAATATTAAGTGCAGTACAGGCTGCTCATCTTTAATGCCTTTGTAAATATGCAATCTGCTCCCTGTGCATGAGTCGTGGACATCCAGCAGCCTTTAGTAATAAGAATAATAGTGAATTAGCCTTACTATAATCAGAATGTGTGTACACCTACAAAAGGAAAAATAAATACTCAAACCAAAAAGGCTGAAATCATCAAGTATTAAGAAGTTAATGAAATTATATTCATAAAAAGCCTACACTTTCAGGAAGAGAATTTCAGTACAAGAAGGTCTGGCATGAGCTGTTGCAAAAGCAAACAAAGCAATTACGTGCTGTCTTTTTATGTCATTTTGAGACGACACAGTCACTGCAAGCACATGACTAGATGATAATGAAAATTATAAGGATATTTGCTTTAGTAGCTAAATGTAAACTTGAGTTCTTTGAAAATGAGGTTTTCTTCATAGGTTTTGAACACTTTTAAACCTAACATTGTTTTTTGAAAATCTGGTCACCATCTCAGAAAAAAAAAATGTTTTGAAAATCTGGTCACTATCTCAGAAAAAAAAAAAAAAACTAGAAATATAGATCAGTTCCTCTATAGTTTTGGCAACAGATAGTATTCTACATAAACAAGTCATACTTTCTCTGTTCTGTTTCTTTCAGCTGTGTCTAATAAATCAACACAACTTTTCTTCTACTTTTAAAAATTTTTGTATCACTTCTACAATTCAGCATTTCCCAGATAGCACATTTTTCCATACCTTCTGTAAAAAAACATCAGAACCCTGTCACTTAGGAAAGCTTTTATTTTTTTTTTTTTTCCTAGTGCCAAAGGGCTGTAATGTTCAGTGACCTTATCCACTTCAGGAGTCATCTTTAAAATTGCTTTTTTCTCCTCTTGGTATGTGGAGACCTGGCTCATACACTCTAGGTTGTGACTCATGGTTGTGCCATAATGTGAACTGGTTTTTAGACTGTCAGAAGCAGCAACTGCAGTACAGCAAAACAGTGCTGGCTCTAAAGAAGCATTAGCCCTAGGCCAGGATTTTCTGGCCTTGCAGCATGGTCCACAAGAACTGGTGGAAGGCAGGTGCCATGCTTATCTGCCAACACTTCATAGATAACAGACTTGCCAAGCAGCTGGACTGGGATAACACCTTTCACTCCTGTGTTATAAGGTGCAGACTTTTATACAGCCCACGCTACACCCAAAAAGCCACTTGAGGTCATGGTGATTTTGACTGAAAACCCTTCAGAAATATTGTTTCAGGACAAAACCCTAAGAAAAGTGTATGAGAGAATAAAGCTGTCTAACAACTAGTTCACAGAATAGAAAAAACTCATAGTTCCTGAAAGAGACAAATTTCATCCTGATAATTTGAGACCAGTTCCTAAAGAATCAAAGGAAATGACTAAATAATACCTCCGGATACAGTTTCGAAGCACGTTAACAGAAAGTTGGCCTGTTTCATCAACTGTATTTTCTCTTCTTGCACATCTGAGCTATATGTATTTATGGATGATATTGCTCTTCTGTTTATTGATTATAAACCACTATCTCCTTTCTGGTTTAACAAGTAGTATCCAAAGTGTTATGGATTGTTTATAGAGATGTTTTATATTTTAATTCATTTTTAATTCTTTAAGTAACTGAATTGAATTTACCCGCTTTTACAAAGTTTTCCAGAAACTGCTCCCTGTAGAAAAGACCCGTCACTGTCAACAAATCTCATAATGCCTCTTCTTCCTCCTAGCAAAGAGAGCTAGTCAGGAGCAACAGTACCCAACACTTCAGTAAGGGCCTTTCATAAAACCAGTAAAAGATACATTGTCCCAGCTGAGTTTGGTGAATTTGTGAACATTAGTAATCTTATCTGGTTTTGATTTATTTACATAAACACAGTATAATGCTACATACCCCAAATCTGTTATCTGTCAGTATAATGTAAGGAGAAGAAATGATTACATGATGAGTGATTTGATTTGAATCACAGGCTTGATGGTAGATCTCAATTGAAAATATGAAAAGGTAAATAAAGAACGGAAGAGTGGAAAGCCTTTTAATTTTACTTGAAAGCTAGGTTTTTGAAGACCAAGTGTTTAGTGTGTTCATCTGCAAGTGCTTTACAGTTTGTTCATTTGGGATACAAAATATATAGTTGATATCAATATTGGCCTCTTTGTTTCACTTTTTCACAACAAAAAAAAAAAGGAAAAGGTTAGTGAGCTTATGACAATCTTTGAAACTGTTCAAAAAATTGTTCTATACTGCTTGTGCTTTGAAATTCTATCCATGAACTCCCAGTCTTTTAAATAAGCCCTATAATATTATGTCGATCTCTGTGAACTCATGCAAAACTGGCAATTTGACAAATGTCAGTGCTAGATAACCTGAAAACCCTGTTCACATTCTGTGGCATGCAGCGACCCAAAAAAATGACATTTTATCACCATCAGTGTTTATTTTCTCTCTGTCAAGTTGATGCTTTTTTTTTTTTTTTTTTAATTGCAAAGTACCAAAATCTGTCTTAGATAATGTACTATTCTCTGTCTAATTTCTTAGCCTAAAGTCATTGTTTTGGAAGCCAGTTTAAAGAGTGTAGTTGGGACAGCAGATCAACATCAAAGGAAACCTTTTTTAATCATAGTTGATATGAAATTTCATAAGAGAATGAAATTTTCTGAAGACTAAAATCACCCTTTTTATTCCAGTTCTCTAAGAGTAGGTGAGAACCCTGCTTTAGGAATTGGAGTGAAGCTTGAGTGAAGCAGAGTGTTTTTTCATGCTAGTTTAGTAGTGGTTTCCGGTAGAGACAATGAATGTCTTTTATTCCCACAAAAGTCAGTGAGGCTAGAAGGGGTGTCTGTGCTTCCCAGCATCAGGACCTTGCTCAGACTACCAGATGGTAACAGTTAAGTGAGGTAACACAGAGAAGTGCCATAAAGAGGAAGCAGTGAACTTAATTATTGCCAGCAAGCACGGCAGTGCTGTTGGTATTGAAGTCAAACAGAAGTAGCAGGGGGTACCTACACTCTCACTGAGTGAGAAATCTGTAGTATCTGCTATCTCCTGGGAGACAAAGCACCTGCATCGTAAATCAGGTTGGAAAGATTAGAAGTAAAGCAATACGTTGTCTCAGTACCTTACAACATGGGAGTGTTGCCTTAACCTTCTACAAAACATTGCTTGTTTCAAATGCTGTGAGTTAGAGCTGCCTAGATACCACATGTCCAGTCTGAGAGGTTAATTAAAAGCTTTTTCTGTCTCTGGAGCCTCAGCAACTTGCTTTTCAGATGTAAGATGAAAATCATAAATGTGGGGCTATTGCACTGTTAAATCAGGTGTAGAAAAAATATGTCTGGGAAGTTTGATATTTGTATCGAGGCACTCCACGTTAGCCCTGTTTTTCTCTTCATTCCCCCCCTTCCAGCCTAAGGGCTTCATTCTGGTACTGTACAGAAAAGACATGGAGATCAAATTTAACATTTTGAATTCACTCTGCAATAAAAGTGCATTGTTCTCTGCTGGAACTCTTATTGAAAAATAATTTTAAAAAACTGAAACAACTAGAAAAACAGACTAGATACACTTTTTGTGTATATTTTTCATGAACGTAGAAGAATACAATTTGTCCTAAATCATATATTCATTAGGTGTGTTATATTCAGATATATTTAGATTAGTCATCTGAATTATGTTAATTATTCTCCTTCCACAGAATAGAATCTTCTAGTGTTGTACTATACGATTAATGCTTCAATGATACATTGCTCTCTGTTTAAAATTAATAAAGGCAAAGCTACAAAGTGTGAAGCTAAAACTACATTTCAGTGTGATACTGATACTTTAATGTGATCATAAATTGTTTTAGGCATTTCATAACTTTGAAAATCAATTTCCAACAGTATTTTTTAAGGATGATCCAGAGGAAAAGCACTATGTAAACAAATCTGTTAAATCTCTTAATAACTGAAACACTATTTGTATTTTTCCATACTTAGCCATATTAACAAATATTCACAATCTCTGCCTTCTGTATTATCACGTACTGAACAAAGTCATCGAAACTGAATACAATATGCTACTTCAGGTGAAGTAGATATATTATTTATTATTCACTCTAACAGCCCCAGGCTGTGGTTTGACATTTCAAAATGTTTATCTGCTCTAGTGACATGGGATATTTCTATTCATTCCTGCACTGTGACTGATCTAAAAATAAATGAAACTATTCAACATTCAAACATTCCTTAGTGACCAAGACTTTTTAAAAATAATAGCTTTATTCTTTAACAAACCCTTTCTAGATGAGGAGCAATAGAAGAAACCAATATTGCGGGATGTGCCAGCACACATGGCATGCCTCACTCCTGAACGGGCAGCAATAACTGTGTATTATAGGTGTGCTGTCCATAACCACACGTACACATAAGAGATGCACACAGTTCACACGAGAGAACAGAATATACATACATGTACAGAAAGGTGTAGGAGGAGAAGAAAATAGTGAGGCAATACTAATCATTTTCTTTTGCAGAGATTGCACTCAGGTTACTGTTGCACTAAAATGAACTCTCATGTAGATTTTGGTTTTTTTTCATGATGAAAAAGGAAATGGGATTTGTGGGAGAAAAAAACCCCAATGTTTTATGGATGTTTGAGATGCATATACCAGGTTGATGCTGTGGTTTCCAGAGATAGAGCATTGCATAACGGGAAAATAGATCATCACAGGGACAGAACTTGAGTTGATGTTTGTGAGCAACACCTCCCTGAGATTTACAGCAGAGGGAAAGATTACCATCTCCAAAGCCATTTGGAAACATCAGGGGGTCAGGATAAAATTGTAACATGGCAGGAACTGCAAAAGTCACTCTAAACCAAACAAAATGCGGAACATGGAGGGCAACCAGGAAAGGACTCCCAAAGACTGGGCAACTGAGAAAATGCAGCTTGCTTGTCCTTAACAATCAGATTGAATCCTGATTCTGGTCATCAGCTAGAAAGACATCATTAGTGTCTATGGCTGTTTTTGTAAAGGCCTTCAGATGTATCATGAGGGACATTTTCTTCAGGAGCTATAACTAGATGCCTGTTATCGTTTCTCCTGAGATATTGCCATTTTATATTCTGTTGTTATTTCCAAATTTTGAAATTACATAGATGATCAGCTAATTAACTGCAGAGATAACAGGCAATTAGCAAATCCAGTACACCACATTCACTACACTTAAACAGTGGAGTTAACGTCACATTCACAGTGACTTCAATTTACATGTCATTCATACACCACTGAGTTCCTTTCCATTTCTACAGTCGCTGGCTCACTGCTCACACTGTGGCCAGGGCTTTCCTGAATATTAGGAGATTGCTGTCTTTCAGAATAGACTATCTTCATATTTTGCAGCCTCTTCGGTCCTGCACAGTGTTTAGATTCTACAATAAATGCTATTGTGCAGTCATCTATGGCAGTTGCTTTTTTTTTATTTTTTTTAATAAATTTGGAACACATTGGTAACTACACAGATTTCAAAACAATTCAAATGCTGTCAGCAGAATTTTCCTCTAAAATACAGACTTCCTTTACTGAAACTTCTATATGCAATACACAGGGTTGCCTGATGCTGTATATTTCATATCACTTTACAATTGTGCAATCTCCAGAAGAGGTTCTAGAATTCCAACTAGTTGTTCGAATATGAGAAAGTTAAGTTTTCTAGCAATCCAGTGAAAACCTCCACCTAGTTATTATGATGTCCTTACAAAATTCAAGAAAAAGCTAATAATATAGTCAAGCATCTTTAGATATAAAGGAAATACATTTTCCATTTCAATCTTAACATTTGTAGTAGCTGTACCTAAAAATGTGTTTTGAAAAATACATAAATAGGAAAAATCTACCACTGAAACTACTGTGACTTTTATCTTGGCTTATTTGTTTTTGACTGCAAAGATCAGAATATGGGAATGGTTATAAGAAATATCTTGACAACAATTTCAGATTATTATTATTTTATGACTGAATTTAAAGCAGGTATACAGGGGATGTTTGGTTTATAATTTTGTTTCCAGAATCTCAGGCATTGTATTTCATAATAGCATTTTATGCTGCATTAACAGAATTTTATGCTGCATTAACACTATTTTATAGCATAATGGAAAACAAATGGGTACAAAAGAGAGGTAAAATGAAAAATAAACTGTAAAACTTTTTTTTTTCTAGCTATTTCCTGTGCTCTACAGTGATAATACTGCCAACAAATAACAATGGCTTTTAAGCTATCCTCTACCTCAACTTCACTTTGAAATAAGCATTTACTGTATCATATATTTTTATATAACTGTAAAGAGACAGACTGAGATCCAGATTTTGGAGCTGATATTTTTCCAACATAAGGACTTTAGTTTTATAAATTAAATTTGGCTTGATTTTAAATAGAAAGTATGATATTGTATATAAGGCAATTGGGAATGCTAACTGTGCTATCAAAGATTCAAAGAAGAAAGGAATACATAACAAATTACACCTACACAAGGAGTTTTCACAAAAAAAAAGGAAAGAATTGCTCTTTAGCAATTAAAAAGAACAAGGCTTCCTGTTCTGCTTTCTGATGTTATTGACCTTTTCCTCAGAACTGGTGTGTTCTCAGCTGGAATCAGGTATAGCTTTCGACAATTTTTCATTAAAAAGTTCAGCAAAGAATTGTAAAAGAGTACTCAGACAAGGATAAAAAACCAGCAAAATGGAAGGTATAAACAAATTGGGACTGCTTAAAATTGAGAAGAGACAGAGGAGGTCAAGTGCAAGGTCCTGCTCATCAGTCAGGGCAATCGCAATTGCAAGTACAGGCTAGGCAGAGAATGGAGTGAGAGCAACTCTGAGAACAAGGTCTTGGACATGTTGGTTGATGTGAAGCTCCACATGAGATAGCATGTATGCTTGACAGCCCACAACACC
Organism: Eurypyga helias; assembly: GCF_000690775.1. Lineage (NCBI taxonomy): Eukaryota > Metazoa > Chordata > Aves > Eurypygiformes > Eurypygidae > Eurypyga > Eurypyga helias. Next base: position 46,839 of record NW_010233867.1, read on the forward strand.
AACTGTATCCTGGGCTTAATCAGAAGTGTGACCAGCAGGTTGAGGGAGGGGATTCTCCCCTTCTGCTCTGCTCTTGTGAGATCCCATCTGGAGTGCTGCATCCAGCTGTGGAGTTCCCAACATCAGAAGGGTATCGACTGGTTGGAGCGAGTCCAGAGGAGGCCACGAAGATGCTCAGAGGGCTGGAGCACCTCTGCTATGGGGACAGGCTGAGAGAGTTGGGCTTGTTCAGCCTGGAGAAGAGAAGGCTCCGGGGAGACCTTATAGCACCTTTGAGTACCTGAAGGGGCTACAAGGAAGCTGGGGGAACTTTTTACAAGGGCCTGTAGTGACAGGACAAGGGGTAATGGGTTTAAATTGAAAGTGGGGTGGTTTAGATTAGATGTTAAGAAAAAATTCTTGATGGAGATTGTGGTGAGTCACTGGAACACGTTGCCCAGAGAAGCTGTGGATGCCCCATCCCTGGAAGTGTTCAAGGCCAGGCTGGATGAGGCTTTGAGCAACCTGGTCTAGCGGAAGGTGTCCCTGTCCATGGCAGGGGGGTTGGAATTATATGGTCTTTAATGTCCCCTCCAACCCAGACCATTCTATGATTCTGTAAAATGCATGTCTTCGGGTATTGGAGACAAGAAAGGAGGAGAAAGGGAATCATCTATTTTCCATGTTCATGGTAAGTAGGACAAGAAAAAGAAGTTAATAATGCAGCAAAGAACTTTGAATCAGACATCTAAAAGAGTATTAATCTCAGAATGAGTAAGAAATGGAATTTTTTACCTTCAAAAATATCAATAGCTCCATCATAGATTCTTTAGGAGCAAGTTCATGAAACATGCTGGGAATAAGTATAGTTGCACTTTTCTATGATTAATTTGATTTTGCTTCCTATGGGGAATAAACAGAATTGAGCACTGAATTTTAAACATTTTCCTCCCATTAGCTTACTTTTCAAACTAGTTCCTTGATTCAGCCCACTCTGAAAGCCAGAAGGACAGGGTAGCATAGGGACAGAATTTAATGTCTGGAAGCAAAGAACGTATGTGATGATAGCTTCCTTTGGCACATCTGCTTGGAATATGCAAATGAAAGTTATTTATAGAATTCTGACTTCTTTTTTTGTATAATACTGTATTATCACCTATTTGGAGAAGACTTTTTGTTCGATCTACTCTAATGAGGTGGTCCTGAACTTTGTTTAAAATAGGCACTTTAACAATTTGAATAAAAAATATATAAAACACAATGAAGTGACTGAACATATGTACACCGTGGTATGGCAACTGTTAGGACTTTTTTTTACTTCCACACACTCGTGAAACTTTAGTATTTGCACAGAAAAAACAGTGAGTACACATGCTGTTTTTCAGATTTCTAACATGGACATTTGGCAAGGACTAAATACTATGTATATAGTGTTGGGGTGTGCTAGTTTTGGCTGGGATAGAGTTAATTTTCTTCATAGTAGCTGGTATGGGGCTGTGTTTTGGATGTGTGGTGGAAACAGTGTTGACAACACAAGGATGTTTTCTTACTGCTGAGCAGTGCTGACACAGAGTCAAGACCTTTTCTGCTTCTCACCCCACCCCACCAGTGAGTAGGCTGGGGGTGCAAGAGAGGTTGGGAGGGGTCACAGCTGGGACAGTTCACCCCAATATACCACAACGGACCACAGGGATATTTCATAGCATATAGCATCATGCTCAACATACAAAGCTGGGGGAAGAAGGAGGAAGGGGGAGACATTTGGAGTTATGGGGCTTGTCTCCCCAAGTAACCGTTATATGTAATGAAGTCCTTTCCTGGAGATGGCTGAACATCTGCCTGCAGATGGGAAGTGGTGAGTGAATTCCTTGATTTGCTTTGCTTGTGCATGCAGCTTTTGCTTTCCCTGTTAAACTGTCTTTACCTCAACCCTCAAGTTTTCTCATTTTCAGTCTTATGATTCTCTCCCCCATCCCACCACAGGGGTAGTAAGCAAGCAGCTGTAGGGCTTAGCTGCTGGCTACGGTTAAACCACAACAGACATCTAACATCAATCTGCCCCTAAACCTTACATAACTCGATCCAGAAAAGTCTGCTTATATTAAAATCAAAGAACCATTTTGTATACCTGTATCTGTCAGGAGCTTTTAATAAGAACAATGTTTACAGAGGGCAAAAAGCATGATGATATTTATGATATTTCATTAGTTTTTTCCCTTCATGTTTCTAAAAAGGTAATTTCCAAGATCTAATTCTGCTATTCCAGCTCACCCAGTTCTCTAGTGACTAATGATTTTTGGTTTTTGTTTTGTGTGTGTGTGTTAGGTTTTTTTGGTTTTGTTGTTTGTTTGGTTGGTTTTTTTTAAATAATAATGATCTATGACATTTCTTTCTCTTTTAAAATCTTGCTTATAACACAAGAAACCAACCAGAGTTTCTATTGGCAAGGAATTGTTTATGAGGATGAAAGAAGTATTCTGACAGAAATAAGTTTTATACAGTGAATTGTAGGACAAATGACAGAATATCTGGTTGTTCTCTTATGTGAGGATGCTTCTCCCTCTCCCCTTCTCTTTTTTAAACTTCATTTATTTAAAAAGCCCAATATCAGTTACATGTAGACTTAATTACTATCAGCTGGAAGACAGAAAACCTGTGCAAGCATTTTCAAGTCTGTTTGCACTAGAGCTCCTAAGTTATGGATTTAAATGTGCACCAGCAGTTGTCAAGGCTTCTGAATTTTTTTCTTCAGCCACTTTCATTTTTGACCTTTCCACCTACCACTTTTCATAAGTCCTTTTCAAAATCCTTTCTCAGAAACCAGTTCATTCCACTTTATTATCAACCTTCTTGTCAGGGATTTTAATGCCTTCTACACGTCTGAATATTCACATTTTCTTTTGGTTTTATTTATCTTGTGATGGGTGTTTGGCTGGCTTTTCCATTTGGCTGCTTTCCATGTCATTTAGTCCACCAACGTAAATTCTACTCTTTGAGTTTTTTACTCCACTGTCTTCCATGGAGACGGGAGCAGTCTGTTGACTTTGAGGATTTCTCAAATAGATATTTTAAATTTTGTATGTCAGAGGTGTTTCATTTTAAGGACAAATTTCCAAAGGTAGTATTGCCCAAACAGATGCCCTATTAATAGTAGAAAGGTTATTCCCACAACTGGTTAATATCTGAACATATATGAGCATAAATCACAACAATCAACTATGGTAATCATATAGGAATAAGATTCACATTTGATTAAAAGAAAAAAGAAAAAAAGAATCATGGGAATACCTCTTAGGATTCCATATGAACCATCCATTTGCAAGATATTCAAACTAAAGAGATTTTCAAACTTTCCAGGAACTTTGTTTTCCAATTTTCAAATTCAGAATAAGACTACTAATAAGAAAGAACTAGAAGTAAAAAGCATAAAGAGCTGAAGAAATACGGTGTTCATCTCCAAAGACAATTCTGAAAATAGCAATACATGATAGCTTATAACTTAAGTCTGGTGACAATTTTGCGTATTCTAAGCATTATTAAAATCATAATTTATTTCAACAGAAAAAATAAAAATAAAAAGCAAGAAATTAAATGGACTCAGAGGCAGGCATAAAAATTATTAGGAACATGGAAGAATTTCCATATGACAGAAATGAAAAGTTCTGCACTGTAAATTTAGAAGATAAACTTGATGAATGTATACAAAATAAATTGTAGTATAGTGTAGATAAATTAGGCACTTTCCTGCTGCATTTCTGCAGTGAAAGATCACAGGAATATTCAACAAAATTGAAAACCAGAAAAGTTAAAATGTATAGATGGAAATATTTTGGTGCTACATGAAGTTACTCTTTGAATTATCATGAAATACTTCTAAATCAAGGACGAAATAGGTTTCTTTGATGGTTTTGGCTCAGATAGAGGTTGTCCAAAGAAGTGGTGGATGCCCCATCCCTGGCCATCTTCAAGGCCAGGCTGGATGAGGCTTTGAGCAACCTGGTCTAGTGGAAGGTGTCCCTGCCCATGGCAGGGGGGTTGGAACTAGATGGTCTTTAAGGTCCCTTCCAACCCAAATGAGTTTATGATTCTATGATTCTATGCTCAGTATATAAACTGAGGGGAGTTCACTGAGGGGGATTGCTGCTTGGGGATGGGCTATCAATCACAGGCTGGTGAGCAATTGTTGTGTTGTACACCCCTTAGGATTTTTTTATATTGCTTTATCAGTATTATTATTATTTCCTCTCCCTTTGCTGTTCTATTAAGCTGGTTTTATCTAGACCCACAAGGGCTTTTTTTTCCTGTTTCTCTGGCCTGCCATATCTGGGAAGAGGTGGCTAGTATGTGGCTGTGTCGTGCTTAATTGCCAGCTGGGGCTACACCAGCGGGGGCTACACCAGCTGGGGCTACGATCCTTTTTGGATCCCAAGGTGGGGCCTTGGGTGCTTCAGTTCCAACCACTTCTGAGGCAGAGCGAATTCCCTCATAAGCTGCCAGTATTTCTTTTTCAGTTCGAGTGTAGCGAGCCTCAGAGCCTCTGTATCCCCAGCTCCAAAATCCTAGGGGTCATCCTCAGATCTCCCCTGGATCTTTCTGCCAGAGACTCCAGGTAGGGCCATTCTCCCTGGCTGCGGTGTAGAGCACATTCTTTACCTCTGGCCCTGTCCGGACTGGTCCGAGGGCTACTGCATGCACGATCTCCTGCTTGATCTGTTCAAAGGCTTGTCGCTGCTCAGGACCCCATCTGAAATCATTTTTCTTATGAGTCACTGCATAGAGAGGGCTGACAATTTGGCTGTAATTTGGAATATGCATCCGCCAGAAACCCACAACGCCTAGGAAAGCTTGTGTTTCCTTTTTGCTCGTTGGTGGGGACATCGCTGTGATTTTGTTAATCACATCCACTCGGATCTGGTGACATCCATCTTGCCATTTTATTTCTGGATCTTCTGTGCAGATCCTTTGACCTTACTTTCTTTATGGCAAAACCAGTTTCCAGAAGGATTTGGATTATCTTCTTCCCTTTCTCAAAAACTTTGTTTGCTCTATTGCCCCATAGGTGTAGGCAAACTCCCATTACAACCCCATTGACAGGTTGTTGACATGAGGCAGACTTTGGAAATTTCTGCCCTTTCAGACACAAACATACATACCCCACAACAAAAACCAAAACCACAGGCATTTTCTTCCACTTTCTCCTCACATGGGTCTTACATGGAAGCCATACACCATATTCATGGACAGACTTACTAAACCTGTTTCTGCAAGCTTTTTCATGATGGTTCATTCAGTGGTTGTAAAAGAAAGATCATCTATATAACACAGAAGTTTCTTCTGTCTTCCTGAATGGAGGCCTAGGACAGTGACTGGTCATTCTGAAGAAGAAATTTATGCGGATACTGCAATTGTCTCAGAAAGATGCAACATCTCTGAATGGTGACAGAATTTGTATTGCTTAGATTCTAATGGGATTAAAAGGAGGAGCTTGAAAAGATGATGATGTTAAAACATCTGTTCTGAGAAAAGCAATAACACTTTTTAAAGTACATAATATCGAGTGTAAAAGATAATAACAGTGACCTTTTATTTAATTTTATTTAATGACCTGGATGAAGGGATTGAGCAAGTGACCTTTTATTTATTTATTTATTCTCCACCTTTACAACCCATCAAAAAGTTAATTTAAAAAAAATCCACAGAGAAAATTTATTTGACCTAATAAAACCAGGAAAAAAAAAATGTATTAGCTCATAAACCATTGTAATTGTATGGACTACTAGATAAGTAATAAAATTAGCTTGATGAGCAGACATATTCAGCAGTATGATTGAAAACTATAGGACTGCCAAAACCAGATTTCAGTTGAAGTTCAGGGGCTGACCAACATTCGTCAGACTGTCCACTCTAAAAAATCATCCACCATTACTCTTGATACCATTCACAATGAACTCTGGTATTTAGGCCAAATGCCTAAGGTTTATCATTATTTCCATACAGGCCAATTCTAGCACACAAAACTGAGTTTCATCTGAGTGTCAAAATCTGCCAATAGGAAGCCTAACAAATGCCTGGAGTCTAGGCTGCATAACAGTAACACTGATTACTATTACGTAGAAATAAGGAATAAACCACAAGAGAAACATCTGAAAACAGTTCCAAAAATCAGTGGTGAGTGACTAAGGAACAAATGTGTATGGCAATAGAAAACACTAGAATTTAAACACGGATGCTGTCCATGTGTAGTAATTAAATAATCAGGTTCTATTATTATTATTATTATGACCAAACTTTGAAAATTATCTTACATGTTACTTTCAAATCAAATAGATCCATGTTGGTGGACATGGTACAAATAGGAGTAGGGTTTATTTACCAGCTTTACCTTTTTTTTCCTGAAAAATTTTAATCATATTGTTTTAAAGATAATTAAAGTTGCTATAAGGCATGTTTAAGGCAACAAAATAGTCTTCCTAAATTAGAAAAAGAACCCTAACTTTAATAATAAGTAGTACTGGATGAATAATAAATACAGCTGAACAAATAATTTACAACACACCATTTACTGATCTAATTTAAAATTCTGTTTCTATTCATGGAATGTCTGTGAACAGCTTATAGGATCATTTAATGTACATTTTCATTATCTGAATTCAGTCAATGACATTTAAAGGTACTCCTTTAAATCTGAAGTTTGTCATAAGATTATGATTATGAACAAGTATTTTTGCAAATTATTACTAGTCATTATTGTGAAAGTGTTAATTAGTCATCCCTCGTATTTGCATTAATTTTATTTTTGGACAAGTCACAGATTGTGGGACACAGCTCCATTCCCCGACAGGATTGCTATTATTTCTAGAATCTGCATTCAGATATGAATCTCGTAAAGCTAGAAAGTTCTATGAATATGCTTTATTAAGGCATACCTTTTTCCTAGAAATCAATTAAAAATTTCAATAAAAGTATTTTAAAATCCCAGATGAGCTTGAGAAGCTGTGGTTTTCCTTTTGTTTCTCAGCCTCTTGTCTCACTCAAGGAAGAGCTCTGCCTCTATGGCTGAACTCAACCTGTTGGTGAGGCAGAGAATTTCTCACTTTGCCTGCTGGATCCTTGTTTACTGTACCTTTCCTCTTGCCCTTTATTTCGTATGCACACTGCCCTTTATGTATGATCTGTCTCGCTAGGAAGATACTGACAGCTCATTCTACGCTACATGGCTGGCTTTAACACACAGGTTTTGGTTACCACTGTTCCACTTTTTAAAGACTGTAATTCATATTGACCTAAAGGCCTGCTGATCTCCAGGAGGAACATAATCTGGGGCTTCACACTGAATATAAATCTTTCCCAATACTCTAAGTATTATTCTGTAAACAGGCCAAGAGCCCTGCGGGCATTAGCGTCTAAGCTCAGCACATAACTTCACGGATCATATACAGCAGAATATATATGCAAGATGGAAAATTTACAGTGCATCTTAAATACACTGTTAGTTTTAATTTGGTATAGGATATATCATATTCTAACATCATCTTTAAAATGCTGGCAGGCTTCTCAAATTTGCTCCAATTTTGATGGAATTATATACATCCACTAGGGTCTACTATTCTCATGAAAAGAACTTTAACACTGGTGTCTGAACAGGCCCTCAGTAAGGAAGGAACCACCTCAAACCGCAGTGTATTTCCACGGTGTATTTCTGTGGCCTACCGTCTCCAATGTAAACCAGAGATACACCACCACCATGTTGTATGTTAAATGTTTGCTTCTACATATGTAATAACATATATCATACCATTATATTGTTATATATTAATATATAATACATATACACGTGGTGTGTTGACCTTGGCTGGATGCCAGGTGCCCACCAAAACTGTTCTGTCACTCCCCCTCCTCAGTTGGGCAGGGGAGAGAAAATACGATAAAAGGGTCATGGCTCAGGATAAAGACAGGGAAAAATCATTCAGCAATTATCATCACAGGCAAAACATACTCGGAAAAAAAAATTAAGATATCACCAATCAAATTAGAGTAGAAGAGAAATAAAACCAAATCTTACAACACATTCACCCCACACCTCCCTTCCTCCCAGGCTCAAATTCACTCCTGGTTTTCCCTACCTCTTCCCCCAAAGCAGCACAGAGGGACAGGGAATGAGGGTTCATCACGTTATCTTTGCCATGCCTTCCTCCTCAGGGTGGGGAGGACTTGTCTCATTTTTCCACTGCTCCTCGCATGGGAGACAGTCTTCCATCAACTTCTCCAACATGGGTCCTTCCCATGAGTTACAGTTCCTCACAAACTGTTCCAGCCTGGGTCACCCGTGGGGTCACAGGTCCTGCCAGCAAACCTGCTTCAGCCTGGGTTCCTCTCTCCACAGGGCCACAGGTCCTGCCAGGAGCCTGCTCCAGCGTGGGCTTCCCATGGGGTCACAGTCGCCTTTGGGCATCCACCTACTCTGGCACAGGGTCCTCCCCAGGCTGCAGGTGGGTCTCTGCTCCCTCATGACCCTCCATGGCTGCAGGGACACAACCGCCCTCACCATGGTCTGCAGCATGGGCTGCTGGGGAATCTCTGCTCCAGAGTCTAGAGAGCATCCTCCCCCTTCTTCTCCACTGATCTTGGAGTCTGCAGGGTTGTTTCTCTCATTTCTTGTTCTCTCTCTCACTCTGCTGAAAACTCTCTTATCTTCTGGGGTTTTTCCCCCTTCTTAAACACATTACCCCAGAGATGCTACCACAATGGCTGAAGGGCTCAGCCTTGGCCAGTGGTGGGTCCATCTTGGGGAAGTGGTGGGTCAGACACAGGGGAAGCTTCTGGCAGCTTCTCAGAGAAGCCACCCCTGTAACTCCCCAGCTACCAAAAACTTGCCACACAAACTCAATACAATACACAACCAAAATATTCATATAGAATATATATTCAAAACATAGGACATGTATTTATATATTTCTAGAGAACATAGAGTATATATATGTGTAAATACAAGCAAATTACAAAAGCAAAACCAAGCGCATTGCTAGCATGCCTCCTAGAGAGAAGACAAGAGAACAAATTGACAAGAGATGTTAATGATATTATCTAAATCACAGTGTGTCTCATAAGACTAAGAGAGGAGCCCATAGAGAGTGAGCCCAAACTCTCAGATTCTTCTAGTGTTTATTATCTTTGCAGCTGAGTCACAGGGTAACACACTAACTCATTTTTCCTGGAGTGCGAAATAAACTAGACAAACAAAGAGAAGAGAAAAAAGGAATGTAAATAAATATTAATTCGGGACCCAAATATATGATGGGATTGGCTTACATAACAGTTATCATCAAGTCTTTAAAACTGCCAGAAGATTAACTCCTTAACTCTTTCTGAGATTTTATAGGTTTTAGGTACATGATTCCATTTAACCTCTGATAAATCTACATGCACCTGTGATATGTTACATCTTAAGACAGTGCCCATTGTAAGGTAAGTCGAAAAGAGTGAGGCTATAACACTTAAGAGCTGCAGCTCACCACAGAAGCTAATTGATACAGAGCCATATGAATGTCCACATAATCATGAAATTGAAGTTTAGGGTGTTATTTGTGATTATTAATGTGTTTATGAAGAACCGTTTTCATTTTTAAAAGGGAACGTCTTAATTCAGGTAGCATATAATGTTTAAGTATTGAATACATTAAGTCAGCATCTGTTCACACCTTTATAGAATTCAAACATGAGCTTTGTTGTCAATGATTTCACCACAGTGAAAAATCAATGTGAGATCAGAATCTGATCTATTCATAACAAACCTGGAGAGAGATAGTACTTTTATCAATGATCCATAACATACATGCTATTTCAGGGAAGAAACTGTGTTTTAATAGCACAGATAATAAGAATATGGAGGAAAAAAAAACTTCAGCTAATAAAATTAGAGGAGTACCTAGCAATGAAGGTTATTTTAAAGGTAAAAGGTAAAATGAGATTTCATAAATAAAAAACCTGAAAATTTCCTACCTCTCTTTTGATCACTGCTGTATTAGGATAGAGGTGATAAGTGAGTCAATATGAGTTAGGTTATATAGAGAGCAAATATTATGCAACTATTTTTGCTAAACCTACCGCTTCACACAGGAGATATGCCATGATCCTAAAATAGCATTATTAAGTTGCAAAGACATACTCAGAAAATTAAGGCTAGACTACGGCTGCCCTGTGCACCTGCATTATGAGGAAGCTTTTAATTACCTGAACACACTCGTTTTCACATAGAACCTCTGCCACAGCTAGCGCATAACCTTCTCCAAAGAAAGGATAATTAATTTTCTTTGTGGATTTACCTATGGTGGTCATAACAACAGTCAGTGAAGGCTTGATAAAAATTAATTGTCTTCTCAACATCACTTTTTTTTTCTATGCGAACAATTGCTGTATTTTCCACAGCCTTGTTCCTGGAAACAACTGCATTATTCTGAGTGAAACTAGCTAAGTATAGCCTGAGGCAGGCATGCAGCACGGAAAATTTTGTCTCTAAGTTTAAATTGTTGCGAAGTTATAAACCACTGAAAAGAGGGTCTGATAGGTGGAAGTGTCTCAGAAAACCTCCATAGTAGATATTGCTAGCAATTTCCCCATAATATGCACAGATTCTCAACTGGCATCAATGAGCTTTCACGTAGCAATTTCAGTAAGATTTAAAATCTCTCTAAAAAGGCTGTATTTGAATAAAGATGGGAAAAGACAGAAGGTTAGGAGGCTAGAACATGACTGAGTGCCTAAAACATGGAAAAAGATGCTGATGTGAAGATACTGGAAATCCAGGATTAGAAATCAGAAAGGGTAAATATAAACTGCCTAGGCAAGAACTGGTAACTAGCTTGCAGCAGAGAACTGGTAACTTCGACAAAATTAGGAGAAAGAATAGAGGAAGAACTGAGCTTGACTGGGAAATCATAGTATAAATAGATAGACCAGTCAGTAACCTCACAGGAGATAGTCAAGAATGGAAAAGTCAGATTAAGAGATAAGGAAGACTGAAGTTCAAAAATCAGGGGAAAGTCAGATGAGATGAAGCTCTTGGAAGAACAGACACAAAACTGTGCTGATAAAGGGTAGTGGGTTTGAAGCAGAAATAGTAGAATCAGGGAGATGTGACTGTTTCAGGGAAAGGCTGACACATGCTGTTACCTTTACTGAGCTGTCAGCCACTGGACTGGAGCTTGAATGGGTTGGATGGCACACTGGGAGGGACTGGAAAGAGTCAGGATGGTGACTAATGACTGACTGCAAGCAGTAAATCAGAACCTGCTGGTGAACCCAGACCGAAGGTGAAGGGAGCAAGCAGAAGAAATAGCGCTCACTTGAGTTTGCGGCTTTCCAGGGCTGCAGGATTCCTCACTGCACCTCTGTATAGTCAGCTGTAGGTGTTTACTGCTGCTGACATATCCATCTCACTGCATGACATTTTAGAAGACACTCATGATGATATCTTGATAAAGCTATTACTTTGTTAGCCAGAGCATGTGCTGTGTGAGGCAAGAGATGTCTGACACACATACAACAAGCTTTGACAGAAGTTTGACTGTACTTGAATGCTGCCCTGGGAAAAGAAAGACTGGATCAGGTCCTTGCTTCTGTCACCAGACTTGATGCCAGGCAAGTTTCTAACATCACATTTTCCCAAACTGGGGTTCTGCTGAGAGATCTCACCTGCAGCAGCAACTGAAGCTAATGAGATCCCCACTTTGAACATATGAAGCACCCCATAAAACTGAAGTCAGGAAGACTAATCTCCTAGATGTTTCAGATTTACTTGAGTCTCTCCTTACCCCCACTTGATTTGACCATTAGACACAAGAGTGTCAATGGCAACATGCATTCACAATCTTTCCAATAAAGGGTAACCCACATGATTGGATGGCCACATTAACTCTGACACTTCAGCATTTTTCACTTTACAGTAGCAATGTTGTTCTCATAACTTAGGTTTTCATTTGTAACTAATTTATTTCATCTCTGGTTCAAACCTAGGCTGGATGTTTTTCAGCACCAAAGGTTATTTAAAGATATCTATATACATTTTCATAATTAAAACTTGCCCTAAAACTATTTGGCCTACAGCTACTTCTGAGTTTAACATAGCTTTTTTCTTTTCTTTTCTTTTTTTTTTTTTTAAATGCTTATGACTTGCTTGTGCTTCCTGAAATGGCCACACTCATTCCTTATTTACATTATTTACACTTGTGTATATATTTTTACGTCTGTACTTTTTGTACTTTATTTCTATTATTTATACATGTGTAACAGACTTTGCTTTATCTTTCTAGGACTTAAAACTTGCATATTTTTTGTGTACTGTAGCCACTTTTTTCTCCAGACATCAATAATCAATGCTACGTATTAGAAAGGAAAGAGAATCTGGACAAGTGTCCAGATTTTTTCCTCAAGGGAGACTGTCATTTTCTGTTTCATAAAAAAAAAAGCTTTTATATACCCAAAGCAGCCATGAAAAAATTGTTTTTTCAATACATTTACATTTCTCTAAAGGAACTGAAAAGCAAGCCTCACATAACTAAGGATATGAAAGTGACTATAGTGAAATATATGTTTTTCTTATTCTAAGTGTCAGTTTCCAATGGGTTTAATTCTTAGCTATCTCCCAAAATACATTTGCCTATAACATACTGTGGTAATTTTTAATTAATAATGTTCCTAAATTTATTAAATATACTGTGGTTTTGGACCCTTTTTAATGACAGGTATTTTGAAGCTTGAACTACACCAGCAACATTGATGCATTTAAAGATACTTCATCAGGTGGAAAGGGAAACGGTTCTGTCTTACAGTGTCTTTCATAAATATACATATATATACATGTAAAATCATCAGGTTGATTCAAAAATAAAAATTCATGTCACCAAACTTAAGGCACTTAATTCAAGTTTTTATTAGAACACTAATCTTCCCCAATGTACTATAAAAAAAGGGAAAAGAAAGAGAAAAAGGAAAAGGCAATGATTTCGTGATTTGAAAGATACAGTACAGATATCATCAAGGTTTTTCTTGTTGTGTCACTTATCAAGAATGATTAAACTAGAGACATTAAGTAAGTGCTTAGGCAAGGAACAACAAGGCCATGCAGATGGATGGATCGTGGGAGCACAGCCTCACCTCTCTCATCCAGTACTCAGTTCTTACAGGGTTTTTATACAGATGGAGTGAAAAGCTCAGCTTTTTTTCTAATCAGGGCTTTCCAGTGAATGAGTTTCTAACATGTTCCTCTCTTCCAATTGCAACACAATCCTGAAAAAGGTACAGATGAATAACTTGCAGGAGGGTTTTTTATAAAAATATTTCTGTATTCGTTTTGTCCTACTCCTTATTTTATCAGAGTAATGAGATTAGCAAAACAATGCAAAGCCTTCACAGTTTGAACAAATTTATAAAATGGAGAGAACATCGACTGATTAGCACCAGGGAGCAAGACAAAGCAACTATTAGTTTGTCAATTATTTAGACACCTACAAATACGTGATTACTTAGTCTTTAATTTTCTCATATTGTCCTTTAAAGATGGCTCTTTCTGTGTACTTTCTCTTCGCTCTCGGTGATCTCTATTTTTTCCCAGGAAAAGAAAGCAATCAAAAGTGTGGGGATGTTTTACTGAATAAACTGAGAAGGTACATCACCAAGGCTGTCACTCAGAAGGAATATTCAATTAATCAGCAAATAAAAGTGTATTTTTCCTCAGGGCTAAGTAATTTAAACGAGGTATCAATAATTTAAACACTACTCAGGTCTAGCTAGCAGGCTTGATAATGAAGTTATGTGAGTATTTAAATACTTTCTACAAATTGTTTCCCACACACAATAAAAATTGCTCATTTTTTAATAGATTAAATGTCATGATAATTGACCTAACTAAATGAATTTAGAATTTCCCTACCTGGTAATATATGTATTGTACCTGTTGCAGGAAGAGGAAGCAGAAACCCATGTAGAGTTTTGATGTTTAAATCTTGCAAAAATTCATGCAAACCCATAAAAATTATCCATTCTATTAGTTTCATCCAGCAAATTGACATTCACAGACAGCCTACAAATATGAATTTTAATTTATGTAGCTAGCCACTTAAATTTTCCTGATCAACTATGACATACATCTATAAATAATATTTCAGATATTTTTCAAATATTCTGAAATATAACATATATGTTTTTCTTAGTATCATGATTGCATTGCTACAGATGCTGTAGATTTGGTGCCTTGAGAGCTTTATTCTGATCATGTATACATGTATATATCAAAAATTAGTGACTGCATAGGCCATGGAAAATTTTTCAACCAGCTGCTTGCATTTTTGGGGTTTTTATAGTCCTACAGAGAGGAATAGTAAAGAATGAGCTCCCGAACAGACACCGCTCTATCTGCTTTATCACTCTAAAGTAAGAGCTAGTTAGTTTGTTTCTTCCAACAAAAAATACCCTAACACTTTCAGAAAGACATACTAAATACCCTGGCTTGTATTCAAACTTAAACATGAGCAGCTGTAATGACCATTTGGTGCTCAAGTCCAAAAACAGAGGGAGGTTTTCCAGTTAAGCATTTTTTCTTTCTTGTACTTGTGTTTGTCACAGAATCACAGAGAACTAGAGTTTAAAGAAAATACCCTGGACACACCTTTTAATCTTTCCTCCTTTGGAAGGAAAGTAAATCCCTTTCCACCCCTTTGGGAAATGTCATGTCATGTCATCTTGTCCTCAGTCTCAGTTTTAGATAATATAACCAGCTCCTCCCTATCCCCATAGAATCGCACAATACACATTGTACAGTCTGATTTCCCAAAAGAAGTCTCACAAGTTTCTATGAGGTATTTCTATCATTATCTTTTTTTCCCCTGTTTTCTTTTCTAGGGTGAAAAATATCAACAAAAATAATACATAGATGGTACCAAATCCCTCCATGCAATAATCTCCCATGTTTGTGAGGGCAGTAGAAATGAGGATACCACTGCTCAGAAGGAAATACCTTTTAGTACTTTTGTTATGCAACTTTTTGCCTTACATTAGACATAAATCTTCTCTGAAATATTGAATGTGTTCTGGAGGGGAAGTGTTATAGGCAACCATAATGTAAATTAATAATTCTTTGCAATGATAAAGGTCAAATACATGTATTCTTACAAAGCTTATTTATCAGATTCCTTTCCTATATTCTCCAGGGCAGGTCTCAGCTGGAGTAGCTTACCCTAACTGCAGGACACATGATAATTTACCCTAAACTCAGCAGCTGACCCTTAGTTTCTAAACAACAAGCTTTCCAAAACAGAAATACAGAGGTAACAATTATATTGAGGAACAGAAGGGATTTGAAAGAGAGTGTCTGATGTGACATTTCCGTGCTCTTATATAAAATCTGCAATGGAAATAAAACCGAGTAGCAGCTCTTCCTACCTTAGGCTCTATATCCACTAAATGTTATGGACCCCCTGCAAGCAGAGATGACACCTTTTTGCTAACTGTCAAAAACTATTCAGAAGGGGGGGAAAGTAATCTGTAGGTGCAGAGATTTTTTTTGGCTACTTCCGTAAGCACCTCCTGTAGAGAGTCAAAAGGACTGTGGGACTGCATTATTAGTCACTGTGCCCCCTTCCCACACACTCTCAGTTTTGCTAATCTCTCTGAGAACACACATTTCTGAGGAACTTTCCCAGGTTTTACTGTAGTGTTCAATAAATGCAGTTACACTAGGAAAAAGTAATTTAGAACTGGAAAGTGGTGACAGGCATTTTGAACATTTTGGAAATACATAGTTTATTATTTCCATCTACTAATACTGGACTGCAAATTCTAATTAAGGAAAAGTTTGAAACATAAGGGGGAGGGGAAATTAAAGCAGTTTTGTGACTTCTGTCATATTCTTATTCATTTTATGTACTATTTAACAATTTACAACTGGGGACAAGTACTAATATTTGAATAGTTGTTTGATGATCTGTGTCAAATGAATATGATTTTCTTACCCTAATTTTTCATGTAAAAGATATGACATTAAAAATATTATACACAAGGTTAACTGAAAACTATTTTTCTTTTCCTCAGAAGAAAGATACATTTATGATCTAAATTTCTAGCCATAGACCAGAAGAGCTGGTAGATAATGTATCATCAGTTTATGTTTGTTAATGCAGAGTGATAAGAAAGAATAGAAATGATACAACATGTGACTTCATTGTGAAGGGTTTTGCACAGGGAAAATTTACAGAAGTAATTTTCCTGGGTTTTTTCCATATTTTTGATTTTTCCAGATTACCTAGATAGAGGATTACCAGCCCTACACAAAGGCAATTTTTCACCCAATCAAGTGCAGAAATTTAATGAGTGAATGTCATTGTAACAAAACGATTGTGTAGCTCCATTTTCACAATTATTAAAAAGTGAGGAGTAGAGACAGTACCCTTAAAGGCAGGACTCCACTTTTTTCTGGTCTATAGCCTATTGTCCTTTAGCCTGAAAGGTCTCATGGAGTTGTGATCACCGTTTCTATCCAAAAAGTAAATAACAAGGATAATATATTTGGTCATAACTGAAGAATAAAAATGAAAAGTGAAGCATGGACTTTCCTGATATTTTCAAGTTACTAGACTGGCTAACAACTTCATCAAAAGAAATATTGATTTTTCTGATGACAACTCCAAGCAGAATCCTATTTGAATTCAGCTCAACCTAATTGCTATTTGTCTGGCATTAAGGGAAACAACAGCAAAAAGATTTTCCAGTTTAATGTAACATAGCCTGTGAAGCTATGTTTAAGCTTGACTGTACATTAGGGATCCCTTATGCAGAGACAGACAGCTGCCAAAAAAAGATAATAAATATTTAATTGGCTACTTTCATCTTCTGCTTTTTCTTCAAATTCCACAATAAGGAAAAAAATAAATAACAACACAGACAGCTTTGGCCAGAGTACATATCTAAATAATATTCTCTAATAATATTTTGCATATGTTATTGATGAAGGTGTGCACAGAATTATTTTGAGAAGTGATGCATGAAATGTACTGTATACAATGAATGCTACCAGGATATCCTACAAGGCAAACACACCTTTTCTCTTTAGGATTCCTAATGTTTTGGAACATTTCAAGCATCTTAACTTGGAGACCTAGAAATATAATCAAATGCAAAGGCTGAATTATTAAATTGGCACTGCTGACATTAAGTTTCAATGTCATAAACCATAACGTTTAATGAATATAATATTTCATACATATTGATTATTTCACATTTTAAGTCCAGAAGCCGGATTCTTTTTCTTATTACTTGTGAAAAAGACAAAAGATTTCAACTAAACCCTTACTCATCCAATAAATAAATATCTGATGCTTGCAAACTGACTGATAATTAAACACAAACAGTAAGAGGAGCAGGGATAATACATGAGAAAATGGGCTATGTTAATTAATAAGATGACTTTAGCTTTTGTAATTCATATAAATATCTCAAAGCATTTTCATAAGTGTTTTGTAGCACATTTTGCAAAATAACCTAACTCCTAAAAAGAGAACTTCTAAAAAAAATTTACATTGGTAGTTGGGGTACTAATCTTGAGTTATAGCATTTGCCAGATTTATCTACACTCACATAGTTCCATTTTTTTCCCAAAAAGGAAAGAATAAATTTTGACCATCTGAGTAAGGCATAGTTTGGGGGTGGGACAGCAAGGATGGGGAACAAAACAAAACAAAACCAGTTTGAAAACTGAGTCCAGCAAGCATGAATCATAGACTCACCAAATTGTTTTGGTTGGAAGGCACCTCTTGAGATCATATAGTTCAATGAGATAACATCCTTACAAGGTACTTTTTACCTTTCATTCACTGACATGAGTTCACAGTTTCATTATTATTTCTAAACTATCCAGCTGGGAATTCCTTCTGTTATTAAAAATTGTACAAAATGTCAAAACCAGAAAGCAACAAGCAACCCATATGATTACTCATGTGATATGAAGACTTATAAGATTTCTCTGTTTATTTTAAATTTTAGACAGTTTATCAGACCAGTACAAAGCACTCAGCACACTCAGCTATTAAGAGATATTGTCTCTTGTGGACGTATTTAGGAAATGAAAGTGAAATAGAACCTCATTAGGACAGGCACTGTTCAAAACTGTTACACTGT
Source organism: Eurypyga helias (assembly GCF_000690775.1). Classification (NCBI taxonomy): domain Eukaryota; kingdom Metazoa; phylum Chordata; class Aves; order Eurypygiformes; family Eurypygidae; genus Eurypyga; species Eurypyga helias. Next base: position 64,983 of record NW_010233867.1, read on the forward strand.
ATTAAAGCTGCCTTGTATTGTCAGATGAACACAAAGCAGTCAACAAATGCTTATGAACCTGAACTTTAACATAAGCAATTGCTTTACATTATTTTTCAATTAATTAGCACTAGGTTTTTAAGGTTATGCACTGAGAAGCATTATATGGTGTGAAAAAAATGGATATATAGCTTTGATTCTGTCTGGGTACATCTGCACAATCTTCTATTGGCAGAACTAGACCTCTTCTCAGGAGTAGCCTAAATGTAAAGGCAGCCTGATGCCCACTCTATAAATTGTGTTACATGACACCCACAGAATTAGCATGACAGCAAACAATCTCTGTGCTGAATGATCCCAGTAAATGCTCTTCTAGAATAACAAAGATGTGTTCAGTGATTAAGTCTCTCCCTGCACTGACTTTTTGACACTTTCATAAGTTACTTTCCCAGAGTTAAGCTGTGCTTTGGTGCATAACTCTCAGACTAACACTGTCAACTACAGAAGCTGGAATTACTTGATCCACCTGTGGAAACTCTCAGCAAGTGTCCAGTCTCTCACCCATCAGTTCACTACAACTGAGCTTTTAATGTGTTATGTTGCTAAATTATTTAAATGCACCTAATAAATACCTTTGAAGTAGCAATGCTCAGCAATTTGTGTTTGCCTACTGCTCTATTTTCGTCAGTTAATTCCTGAGTTGACGGGCTGTCTGCTCAGTTCAATGGATCATACTGGGAGAAGAGAGTAATTTAGGAGCACAACAGCAAATATTTTAGACAAGTGTTTCAGTATTAATTTCCATTGTCTTTAAGTATCTCTGGGAAAGTGTATTATTGCTAATTTCCAGGTATGTTATACCTACTTTAAAATGGAAGGAGGATTTGTTTCATTGTTTGAGTTGTCCATAAGCAATGTGTGAAATGACAGATAAATACTAATGAAATCAAGACCTCTGTACATTTAATTGTCAGGCATGGAAAATTCATAATAAAAACAACCTATAGAGACCTAAGAATAAAACAAGTTTAACAAAATCAATATTTATGAGGCTCCTCCTTATTGTAACATGGGATAGAACATTGTTGCTCTGCTAGATAGACATGCTGACAAAACTACAAATAATGAGTTTCAAAAATCAGAAAATGTATTGACCTTTCAAAGTGTAAATGCAAACTTGGGTTAAACCTAGGTTCATATTCAGAAAATTTAATTAAATGAGTGTGACAACAGTAGACCCAGTTAAAGATAAAGTCAGTTGTTGGTTAATTTCTGCCTATGACTTATAATAGCTAAATAAAGCCACTGCTAATAATTTAATTCACTTTCAGTTAAATATAAACACGAGGAAGCACTTAGGTTATTATTTGGATGCAAATAAAAGATTGGCACAGGTGCTAAATTTCTTTAAAGCTAGGTATTATGGAGATATGAGATACTTCCCTGAAATTATCCCTGAAAGTGCTAGGAGAGGAAAATTCCCACTTCTCAATTATTTTTTTAATACATAAATATCATAGCAAGATAAATATCATATATTCTGAAAGCATATCTCATCCTTACTATGCCTCATGGTATATAATATATGAAGGCTTAATATTATATTTTAAAAGACTGTGAATAAGAGAAAAGTTTCTTAATCCAGAATTAGTATTCAAAAAGTTTCAGGACAAGAGGAGAAATTCAGGTGTCTACAAATATTGCCTTTATTATCCTTAACATCCATACACAGAAACCAAAATAGAAACAGTTTGAGAAATCCATATCATCTTGAGCAAGAGGAAAGAAATAGGTAAAATATACTGTTGGTGGCTGATGGCTCTACTAAATGTCTTCAATAACAAGGTTATGTTACATACATGATTAGAACACTCCAAAGCATACAAGCCTTGGTGAAATTTGCAGAGGATAATTAGGCAGACTGTCATGTTAGCTGAGATGTTTTATTTTAATTTAAATATATATTTATGCTATTAATTCAAACCTGTGTTTTCAAGCACTCTGACTTTCATCCATACATCCTGTTTGGCATCATACCCAAACTAAAGTTATCTAATGCATACGAAGCATAACTTTCCTGCTTTGCAGAGCATAAATATAACTAGCTGATGTGACCTGCATCATTTCTGTTGTTACATGTAATGACTATAAGTATGCTTAATAGCTCCCTTAAGTTTCTTCTCTCCCAGATTCATTTCTAAATTCCACATGCAAAAGATGAGAGATATACAAAACCTGTTCCATGATTGTAACTTACAGGATGAAGTTTTGAAGTCTCAGGACAAACCTTCCATTCTCTATCATTTTGCAACTGAACTTCTGCCAAGTTCTCCTTTAATCCATAAATCTGCTGCCTAGTCAGTATATCTTCATGTGAAAAAAACCCTACTACTCTTTCTCAAAGAATACTTTCTACCACCATCTCAATTTAAAAGTGTCTGGATTCTTTGTTCTCTCTCAGTCACTGTTGAGCACAGTGCCACTTGTAGGGAGCCAGGTCAATGAGGGGATCACTGAGGACCCGTTACCCTCCTACAACACTGTTGCTGCAATCTTGTCCAGGGGACCTCAGGTATGGGATAAGGTTGGAGCCAAGGGCACATGAAGGGAGGTAGAGGACAGTCCCTATGCCCAAGATGCAGCAGAATGGCACCGGAGAGCAATCACCAGTAAAGGGACCCTTACTTCCCCCAACCCTCCTACATATTCCACAGTAGGGCATCTTTCAGGCCACAGAACCCCCATCTTCCAGAACAGCCATATTTGGTCACATGCATTGCCATTCAATAATTTATAAGCAGTTCTGTCTAACCAGGGAGGTCCTAATTGACTTCAAGTTAGCAAATGTGACACCCATCTATAAGAAGGGCCAGAAGGAGGCCCTGGGGAACTACAGGCCTTTCACTGACCTCACTGCCAGGGAACATTATGGAACAGATCATCTTGAGTGCCATCATATGGCACATTCAGGACAACCAGGTGATCAGGCCCAGTCAGCATGGGTTTATGAAAGACAGGTCCTGCTTGATGAACGTGATTTCCTTCTGTGACAAGATGACCTGTCTAGTGGATGAGGGAAAGGCTGTGGATATTGTCTACCTGGACTATAGTAAAGCCTTTGTCACTGTTTCCCACAGCATTCTCCTGGTGAAACTGGCTGCTCATGGCTTGGACAGGCGCACTCTTCACTGGGTACAAAAAACCTGGATGGCGGGCCCCAAAGATTTGTGGTGATCAAAGTTAAATCTAGTTGCTGGCTGGTCACAAGTGGTGTTCCCCAGGGCTCAGTACTGGGGCACATTCTCTTTAATATCTTCATCAATGTCCTGGACAAGGGGGTTGAGTGCACCTTCATTAAGTTTGCAGATGACATAAAGCTGGGTGGGAGTGTTGATCCGCCTGAGGATAGGAATGCACAGCCTAACAGATAGCTCACTGTTTGAAAAATACTATTTTGCTGTTGGGAAGGAAATGATTCATCGAGTTTTTCAAAACAAGGCTGCTCTGGTATCACCGTTTAGACACTCAAAGGTTATAACTCATGTAGTCATAAACTGTAAACTTTATGCAGGTAAAAAACAGCTAAAAAATAAATCCCATTCAATTCTCATTAGAAACTCAGCATGCTAACACCTTGAGAGTAGGGGTAAACTAGGCTGAGGAAGTCCTAAAATTGGCTGTCTAGATATAAGGACACCATGAGAGTAAAACTAGAACTCTAGTTTTATTTCTTTTAAGAAGCTAAAATCTTCTGCACTGTTATCTACACAAAATTGTTCTTTGGGTGGTGTTAGAAACACAAATATTTCTTCCTGTGAACATTCCCAAATCACATACATTTATGCTTCATATTGTAAGATCAGTGACACTTTGTATAGCTGCTTATAACCAAAAAGCAGATACACCTGTCACTTTATCTACTGTCTCTAGGCAACATATAGCTATAAAGGGAGGCAATTTCTTAAAAAAAAAAAAAGAAACAGGTTTTTCAAACATAATGGTCCCTACATATGAAGGTAATTTTTTTAGACTTCAGCTATTAGATTGATTTTGCTGAGTATGGTGAAACTTTCTGATTCCAAAGATAAAAGCATTTCCTCTGAACATTCCTCTACTCCTCTAATTTCCTCCTACTCTTGTACAGTTTGAATTTCAGCAGAGTGAATAAACAGTTTAGTCCAATTCAAACTCAACAAGTGAACTAACTATGATGGCACATTACACACTGACAAATTCCTATAATGGAATTCAAAGCACACAAATAATGAAGAGATGAAATCTAACTCAGTCAAAACCTTAGGCTTTCCCTTCTTGACAAAAAGGTTACTAGTGGGGCAACCTATAGAATATTACCTGCTCCACCTGTTCATTAGGCTATGTTTTTTCTTCTTTTCCGTAGACTATCTTAACTTACATGCTGGTTTTGGCTGGGATAGAGTTAATTTTTTCATAGTAGCTAGTATGGGGCTTTGTTTTGGATTTGTGCTGAAAACAATGTAGATAATACAGGGATGTTTTCATTACTGCTGAGCAGTGCTTACAAAGAGTCAAGGCCTTTTCTGCCTCTCACACCACCCTACCAATGAGCAGGCTGGGGGTGCACCAGAAATTGGGAGGGGACACAGCTGGGTCAGCTGACCCCAGTGTACCAAAGGGATATTCCATACCACATGATGTCGTGCACAGCACATAAAGCTGAGAGAAGAAGGAAGGGCAGGACATTTGGAGTGATGGCATTTGTCTTCTCAGGTAGCGTTTATGCAAGATGGAGTCCTGCTTTCCTAGAAATCGCTGAACACTTGCCTGCTAATGGGAAGTGGTGAAAGAATTTCTTGTTTTGCTTTGCTTGTGTGTGCAGCTTTTGCCTTACTTATTAGACTGCATTTATCTCAATCCACAGTTTTTCTCACTTTTACCTTTCCAATTCTCTCCCTCCTCCCACCGGAGGTGGGGATGAACAAGCAGCTCTTTGGCTCTTAGTTGCTAGCTGGGGTTAATACATGACAACTTAAAAAAAAAAAAAAGAAAAAAAATATATATATATAATTGAGGGTGAGCTGACCTGATGAAGAAATGGATAAAACCTTTGCTGTAAACAGATGGAAGAAAATGGTATTGTATTTTTGAGATAAAATTAAAGGGAAAAAAAATCATAAGATTTTTATGGTCAATAAGTGTCTATAAGTTATAGATATATACCTTTAAAATGGCTCAGATCTGTCTAAGAATTGTCACATAGTCCTCTAATATATTGTTCTGATATTCCAAACATTGTTCTGTATCAGTGATTAAAAAAATCATTTTATGTTGCATGGGAGCTTTCTAAAGAGGTCTAGACAGTGATTCGAATACATGATTTATAGTAGGCAATCTCCCAGACCCAGATCTCTTAAAACTAATCAGATAGCTCATTCCCACTGAAGTCAGTGAGGTCTCAGCAGTAAGGCACTGCAATATCAGTGCTGGAGTGGGCTCCATAAGCCTTGTGACAGACTTTGCTTGGAAGCTTTGCAGTAAGAGAAAGGAGATGGTGAAACTGCCTCCTTACATCAGTGTTATCAAGACAGGAGCCACATCTTTCCCTCAGAATGCCCAGCAGATGCCAACTAAGAGAAGCATCACCACAGCATCCTGTGGTTTCTCTCTCCTGTGGTGGTTTTGTTTGGCTACATTGTCTTCCCTATTACAGTCCAAACTCCCTGGCTGGGTAACAAGGCAATTAATTTCCTTTTCCTCTCTCCAAAGACCTCTTTGCCTCAACCTCTCTGTTTCAGCTGGTGTATTCAGTGCTAGACTAGAGTCTGGAATCTACCCTCACTTGCAGACATTATGTGTCCCCAGATAACCTCCTTTTTTCCTTGATTCTCTCATCCAAAAAATGGGGATCAGTAGGGAAGCCCACATATCCCACTCTTGGCCAAATGGCCTGGATGACAACTACTGTTGGGATAGAAGGGTAAACATAAACAGGGTGCTTGACTCAAAAGACAAAATAGTTGGAGAGGTAATCAACACCAAACTGATCATGTTTGAGAGGAAGAGGGCCATCAGTCAGATTTAAGAGCAACCAGAGAACTACCAAGAGGCTTTTGACAAAATAAGTCAGCATGAATAGAAGTATAAATGAGTCATGAAAATCTGTAGTTGTGGGTAGAGACCCTGGAGTAGCAGTGATCGCAGCCAGGGTCTTGTTGGGCACTGCTGGCTGTATCCTTATGGCATTTGCAACCCCACAAGGGGTCCAAAGGAGCCACCTGAAGGGTCCTGCATCCAGGTGGGTGCTGGAAGCATGGAGCAGCATGTGGGACACACACCCTGGCATGCCTGGGGCTGTGGAAGCTTTCTCACTGTTGACTGTGTTTGTTGACAGGGTCTGGGGAACAGCAGAGCCACAAGCCAGACTGGAAAGACCACAGTGGCATGGGAATTGGGGTATATGGGGCCACTCATCTTCCCTGAAGAGTGGATAAGAGGCCTGCAACCCACACCTGCTGAATAGAGGGAAGGGATAGGTAGAACCTTTTGGGATTAGTTCTATAATGAAGTTAAGAAATTTGTTGCTGTAACAGTTTTAAGTGTCTAGTATAGTAATTTATTTGTCATATTACCAATCCTAAATGCATAGTTCACTGAATGCTAATTAATCACCAATTGTTAATAAACCCACAGATTGTTTCAATCCTGATTTGAATTGCACTATATAAGTAAAGTAGGATTGGATTTTTTTCCTTGCAATAGATTTTGTATCTATTTCTTCACCTTTTACTTGTCTTGTCACTTGAGATTATAATTCCTAAAGTAACAGACAAACTGAAGCCTTAATTTTAACTGTGCACTAGCCATGGTACAAATGAAGTTGAAATAATAAAACCAGTCTGTGTTCTAGATAAGCTTGTACAATATGAGAAGCTAATACAAAACAAATTGCTAAAATTTCTTAGGCTCATCGACTGCTGGTAAATCTTGCTAATACAATTTCAACAATTACGATGCATCCATTTGTCTTGTCCTATTCCATCTTCAGATTTCTTCCTGGGTCAAACACTTCAGCTATATTTATTTTTTGTCCTATAAAACAATCACCCTCATTTTCTTTGCTGAGCAATTAAATGATAAATGAATCATTTGGTTTCAGACAGACTATCAACTCAGGGTTAAAATAAGAAATTAGCTGTGAAGTCATTCATTGTGTTTTACGTTCCATATGATATCTAAGTTATTATGCTGACAGGATAGTGGTAGCAGCCTTTTTCTTGCTTCCAGATAGTTTCTATTCAATAGCCAGTTCTCAGAACGTGAGCATAAGCTCTAATACTCAGTAGTTTTAAAAAATTTGGCCTGCTTTTATTTACGATATCAAGAACATAACTAAGTCCTTGTCTTAATCCTCCTAAGTACTAATTTTCATGCAATGATATAACACACAAAATGAAATAAATTAACAGCATTTGGCTTTATGGTCATTTGCTTGTGGAAGAAAAACTTTAAATGTCCTTTCTTTTCTTTCTTAAGTCACCTCAGGTCAACCATGGCAGATCCTCCAAGGGTTGCCCAAGGCAAGACTTGATGTTCCAGTTGTGCCAATCTAAGCCTTACTGCCATTAGATTCCAGTTCTTGTACCTGATGTCAGTTTTGACATTTGTGAGCAGATTTAAACAAAGCAAGTATTTTTCTGCTTGGTTTTGTTTTGTTTATTATTTCTGAAGTGTGAAGCAACAGTAACAGGACCAGTAAGAGGAAAAGCGAGACTGGCCAGAGACAGGAACAAGTCATACTGTAGATTGATGTTATCTGCAGCCATGGAAAACAGAGGGTAGAGTTTTACATTACAGCTGAATCAATCAGGACTAACAGAAGTATGTTAAATTAGCACTGGTTCAATGCCACTATTTTTTTGACAAGTTCAAGATGTGTTGGCTCCAGAGGTTTGGACAGACCATCTCCAGACACATACACATACAGACTCCTTCTTTCCAACGACAAAGACAAAGGGGGAAAAAAAGTTTATAGACAAGGATCAAGACATTCATTTCTAGAAACTTCAGTTACTCCTCCAGTCCCAATCAAAAGAACCTGTAAAAGAAAACAGCTCAGGAATGTGAGGTCCATCTTGCAATAGACACGATTTTTTGGAAGGCTCAGATTAGGAAGGCAAATAAAGTAGGCAGTTATTTTGTTTGGGTTTTATGTTTGCATCTTGATCAGGAGGCAGGGAGGTCTTAACTTCTTCTCTGAACTCATTGAATCACTCAATGAAGTCTGGGAGTCATAAGATACCAGTCAGCCTTAGAAGACTGTAGGAGACCAGAGGACCTTGAACCAGAGCTAACAGACAGTTTGCATCAGGAAATACTTGGGCTTGAGGAACTTGAGTGAGAAAATAGGGATCAGAGACCTTTGGATCCAGTGGATCGCAATTCTAACTCATCAATGACTGTGGTCCAGAATAAAAATATACATCAGATGTGATCTATACAAGAACAGGCACCAATATCTACATATGGTCATAAGATATGCTATATATTTATATATATAAATTCTAAGGAATTATATATAAATATATTATAAAGGGTTTCCCCATCCCTCCTATATAAAGAGTTGAATAATGATGAACACTAAAATTAAAGGCTACTATTTCCGTCTCCCTCGTCTGAATCAGTAGTGATAATGTACTTCTCTTTGACAGCCAAGTTTTTGAATGTTAAATTAGTCTTGTTAAGAACTAAAAGTTTGCAAACACTTAAATGTGGCACACAGTAGCCTACATTTTGTTGTCCAGTAGTATTATCAAAATGAAATAGATAAAAAATGTAAGCTTTGAACTGGCCATTGGATTACAAATTACCTACATTTAATCGAAGCAGGATTCAGTAACTCCTTTTCAAATCACATTTTACTTGGCAATAAACCTGACACACGCACACACACACACCCAAAAGACAAAGTATTATCAGTTTTCTGAAGAACTACCATTCATTCAGCCAATTTTATAAGTTTCTTTCAAACAAAGATATGACCTGGTGACAGCTAACATGCAAGAAACAAGACTGAAGTTTAATAACAACATGATGAAAGAGTAAATAGCCTGTGGGCACAGCAATAAAAAATGATTTATGTCTCAGCAAGCCATGATGAAATAGGAAAAACAGTGCATTGGAAGTCAGCATGTAACGCTGTCTTGCAATGAAATGACACATGATAAAGTCATTTACACTGGAATAGATTGACTGTCTCTCAGTATCAGGTCATGTCATCTCATTATGAAATAGAGTACTTTGAAATTAGAGCTTTAGAAATTCTGATTGACCCAAATACCCTACTAAGCTATTTGCCTCCCATAGTCTTTTCTCTCCACCAGATTTCTGATCATTCTACTTCATTGCTTGGGTCCTTCCACCCGCGTAACCTATTACCTCATTGGTAAGTACTGTCCTTCATTCAGGCTTTTGCAGCACCTGTTGGCCTTGATATCACACTTCCCAACCTCATCTCGCAGGTCAGGGCACAGCACCACTCCTCTGTATCCCACTTCAACAGCTCATTTGGAAAGATCATTACTGTTATGAAATAGAATCATACAATTTCAAACTTTAAATACCATCAGGAGACTAGAAGGAGTGCAGTTTGAAGGTTAAAAAAGTAATGGAAGTTCCTTAAAGCATGTAAGTGGTGCAGAAAGGAAAATAATGCCCTTATACCTAGGTGATAAGAGAGAATAAGACAGAAGATGTATGTAAATGGATTTTCTAGAAGTAGCAGCATCTGTAATTCTGTTAATATAGCATCCCAGAAGTGAAAGACCGATTTAATTAATAAGATGAACTTTTGAAAAGATTTTGCATGTTTTTTCTATCAGCAAAGCAGATTTCTGTATTGCAGCAGAACAAGAATTTAACAGACTCAGATCTACTTCTCAGTTACAAAAAGGAACTACATCACCTAGCAAAAAGCTATGTAGAAATTCGTAGATAGATGCAACATCAAAGGGCAAGGTGGCAGCAGTACATATGTAAGTTTCTTAATATTTATATTCTCTTTGCTGCCACTCATGGGTTACGTTAAAGCTAGCTGGCTATCTGAAGTAGTACGAAGTTGTGCCTGGCTTAGTGGAACTTGCAGACTAGTTGCATAAATACTCAACTGGTTAAACAATGAGATCCATGTTAATAACCTCAAAATCAATATCCAGTCCAGGCAATAGAATCAAATCCAGATATATTCAGTTAGAATTCAAGTTAAAATTAAAAGCATATTTTTGGCATACATTGACTCTGATTTGGAAGGGTGCCTTATAATACACCTTGTAACAAACCACAATTTATAACAAGACTTAGATTTGTAACAAAATGTAAAAATAATTCTGACAGACTTTTGTTCAAAATTGCTTGATTTCTAAGCAAGAAAAATAACGAAAACTTCCACTATGGTATTTTTGTTTGTTCAGAAAGATAAAGCATCAACTTTTAACACTGTGTATCTTTTTCAGCCACTAAAGTTGAAGTAAACTATACTCCAAACTGGCAAGAAACAGTCCAGGTACATTAGATGTGTTAGCTCTTTTTTTTTAGTCAGAGCAGTTTAACAGAATTTATCAATCTATCTTTAAATGGGAAATTACTTATTGACAGTGAGATAGGCTCTGCATGAAGGCATAGCAGAACTCAGAACCTGAATGTGAATGATTTTGTACTTTACAGCTTTTCCAATATAGTTTTTCCAGATGTGTGTAGTGTCTGGTGGAACAGGGGCATTAATTTTCTGGTGAACTTTTTGTATGATGCAGTAGCTCATAAAACTTGAGTAAGAACAGGTAGGCTACTTAAATTACAAAACAGAACACCACACAGCCATCACGTATCAGGAGTAAAAAGGAGACTGACTTTCAGTAGAGAGTTGCAAGAAAACTTGCTGTACAAAAAAGACAGCACTAGCTGATTGCGTAAGATAACAGAATTCTGCTTAGGATTGATATAGGACACTTAGTTCTACTAAATAATTTCTGTATTCTGATAAATAAATTAGACCAAAAAATCATTAAAACCTAATTAATCTCTTCAAACATACATATGGTCAATTCTAATATGAAAATGTGTCATTTATAAAACATATTTAAAATACTTGATATATCCATCTCACCTTTGAAGACTGTAATGCATACAAAAGTCTGGTATGTGATAATATATTTTAAAATATATGCTTTCTAGTAATTTTTAATTTATTAAGTATTTAGTGAGCTACTAAGAATTGTAGTACTGACAAAGAGGAAGGTAGGTTACATTTTTTATGCAGGTTCAAACCCTGATCCCTATTGGAAATACAATGTGAAAGCTAGCATGATCAACCCCTGTATAAAATATTTTCCTGAAGTTACTAAAATATTTGCGTGATCCTTAAGCTCTTCAAAGGGCAGTAACATAGAGATCAGTAAATCAAAAGAAAGAGGAGAAAATCACCTGGGATTTATACTGTGGTGGTAGCTTCTTGTAAATTGTTGCTTCTGTTCCACCTCTTCTAAGCACCTGAACATCCTTCATTGCAAGAGGAAGGCAACAAATTCACTACTAGCCAATTGCACTTAAAAGAAGGAAACAAGTAACAGCAACATTTGAACTGTGGAGCGAGCATTACTTGTGCATTCTTGCATGCATCTTTTCAAATGCAAAGAGCGTTGGACAAACAGTTTGGTTTCCATGTCTCCTCAAATGAAAATCTTGTTTCAGCTACCTCTTGTACCTTGATAAGGGATTCAACCCACTGATTGAAGTTAGGTGTTCTTACCTCAGCACTGCTTATATTTGATGAAAAACAATTTAGTACACAGCTGTTATGTTCATAAAATGCAACTTAAATCCCTATGTTATAAAATCAGGGACTAAAGAGTGAAATGCACATTGTTTCCTCACACACAGAAGCAGGTATTTTACTTCATATCATTTCAGTTCCAGTGTACAGGATGTGGAAGAATGCTTCACTACTGAATCACATCTGTGGTTAAAGTATTTCCCTCGCGGGAGCAGGACATGTAGTATTTCATAGTGCACAAATGACTGAATTTTTCAGAACAGCATTTTGAGGCTGCTCAAAACTATTTTGGGTACTTGTAATAAATAATTGTTCTGTTCTGTGACAACAGACAAAATGATGGCTTAAAATAAGTTTTACACAACCTCCTGCTCCCAACTCAGCCAGAATAAAGTATTAGAATTCAAATTCCTTGTTTGGACTAAGGAGTGAGCAAGCCATAATTTGTCGCTTTGTTAAGAGTGCAGAATAAAATTTAAAGGTAGGATAATAGTGAATACTAGATGAACTTCAATTTGAAAAGCTAGGGGCAGAAGGAGTCATGACATTTCTGGCACATTGGAAACTGATCATAATTTTTCATAACAAAATGTACTGAAGAGTGAAGAAAGATAATGTTGATGTTATTTCTAGCTGCTTTATGTGAATTTATTATATTTGCAGAACAGTTACAAGCTCCTGTTGTCAAGCTGTATATTTTTCTGAGATGCTTTTAAGTTGAAAAAATCACTGACTTCTATGTCCAAGCTGTATAGAAATAATGTCACAGCACTGTTCCCTAAAAAAAAAAAAAAAAACCAAACCCAAAAAAACCAAAAACCCAACCGAAACCAAACAACAGTGCTGCGAGGCTTGCTTCACCCCCACCTCCCACCCTCCTTATGCTGAATATAGGAAAACAACATGTGCTCAATTTTTAGAAACAAAGAAATAAAGGTTAGTGCTTAGTGATTCTGTGTGGCTCATGAGCACTTTCATAAATATTTAATTGCATGGGATATTTAGGGGATCTTTGTCCCAGACAAATGTGATATAGGTGTTGCATTTATACTGTTATGGTTTTCACAATATTATTTCCTCCTTTAATTTTGACAAAAAAATTCTGATGTTGGTAATGGAAAATTGACTCACACCATTGGCTGCCTTTCAGGTTCTGTCAAATTTGAATGAATCTACCACTATAACTGCATTTTAAATTAAATTTCTTTAAATCAGAAAACCTAGTTTTGCCATAAATGCAAATCTCAGCTCTAAGTTGAATCAGCCTTTTCATCATTTTTAACTGTCTTCCATTTATGCTACTTTTTAAAAAAAAAGAGCAATAGAAAAGGTGGTCTCCATTCTAGATATTAGCTGCAGTTTGGTAACGGTATCCTTATTTACACACTGTATATCATTCATGTTCATTAAATTCATACCATTGTTCATTGTTTTGGGTTTTTTTTGTTTCAGCTTCCTTAATTAGAGTCTTTCACAAAAATGTGACTGTTTCATTTTGATTTAAATATGTAACTTCTCTGCAAATAAATATTAAATACTAATATTCATTTTTTCTCTTAAATGAAAGCTGTTGCCCTGTGATCATTTAAGCAAATCCACTATAATTATAGCTCTGCTGTCGCAGTTAAACAGACATAGAACATTTATATCTCCTCCCAGTAATTTCACTGTCAGCACAGAGAAACTGCCAAGGCTTCTCACATGTACTTACAGGATATCAAAACTGCTGGAGATGTTTTGATAATGCCAGTTAATAATGGCAGAGTGCACGTAAGAGTCTCTGTACCCATATGTAAACATATGCGCTAAAAATCAGATGTACACTTGTAGTAAGTAGTGCTACCAACTCATTAGTATGTCTTGTAGCTAAGCAATCTGTGCCTGCTTAAAGACTGACTTCAGCAGCAGGTTAAATCTGCAGTCATTTCTCTCGATCATGATTTCCAAAACCATTAACAAAAACCCAGGTACCCATGATTTTTTATGAAGAGTTTTGCCTGAGAAGTTAGGTCTTAGAGTAGTCATGGTCTTAGATTTTGGGGGAGAGAAATTGTAAAAGAAAAAATTAGTAAAAGGGTAAGTGGAAATACATGTAGTAGTTGTCTGTGGATCTATCACTTATTAATTACTCATCATGTATGAATTACTCAAATCTTCCTTGAATCCACATAAACTTCTACTTCCTCTAGACTTTAAAATGATAAATTCCACAACGTAGTTAAGTACTGGGTGAAAGAAACTCTGTTGTCTTCAGCCTTTTAGAGATAACTTCATTGAGCCTTTTTCTCCATATTTCCCCTGTACATTTTTCTTCTTCAGACTGCTAAATTAGAGCTGCACAGAGTCAAGATGGGGGTACGTCCTAGAGTTTTACTGCTGCAGACATAAGTTTTACTTTATTTACAAGTCCTTTCCTAACAATCCCCAACAATATATACCTTATTGAACTTCATGAGGTTCCTGTCAGCCTATTTCTCCAGCTTGTTAAAGTCCGTCTGAGCAGCAGCACACCAATCTGGTGAATTAGCCACTCCTCCCAGTTTTGTATCATCCATGAACTTGTCAAGGGTACAGTCTGTCCCATTGTTCAGATCATTAATGAGGATGCTAAATAATACTGACCCACTGTCAACCCCTGGTGTACATCACTAATGAGTTGTCTCTATCTGGAATTTGTGTCACTGATCACACTCTGAAACTGTCTGTTCAGCCAGTTTTCAGTCTATGTCACTGTCCACTTTTCTAATCCATACTTCAGTAGTTTGTCTATGAGGATGTTATGGAAGACAGTGTCAAATGCCTTACCAAAGTCAAGTTAAATAACATTCACACCTCTCCTCTCATTCACTGCTCTCCTCTTATCCACCGAGCTAGTCACCTCATTGTAGACAGCTATCAGGTTGGTTAAACATTATTTCCCCCTCATAAATCTGTGCTGACTACTCCCAATCATCTGCTTGTCCTTCACGTGTTTGTAATTGGTTTTCAGAATTAGTTGCTCTCTCACCTTCCCAGGGATTGAGATAAAGTTGACCACGTAGTTTCGCAGATCTTTCTTCTTGCCCTTCTTGAAGACCAAGGTGACATTTTTTCTCATTCATTATTGGAACCTCTCCAGTCACCACGACTTTTCAAAGGTAATTGAGAGTAACCTCACAACAACATCAGCCAACTCCCTCAGCAGTCGTAAAGGGCTACCCATCAGGCCCTATGGATTAATGTACGTCCAGTTTGTTTCAGTGCTCCCAAACCTGGTCAATTAAGTCTTCCTTGTTCCAGACTTTTCTTCTGGTCTCAGGGGCTTGGGAATCCTATCTTACCGGTAAAGACCAAGGTAAAGAAGGTATTGAGTACCTTGGCTTTTTCTGTGTCGTTTGTTGCCAGATCTGCCACCCCATTGAGCAGTGGGCCCACATTTTCCCTAGTCTTCCTTTTGCTTTTTATATATCTGTAGAATCCTTTCTTTTTGTCCTTCACAACCCTTGCCAGATTCACCTGCATGTTGTCCTCGCCTTTCTTAACCTTATGATTGCAAGATAAGACAGCTGTATGCTCCTCCTGGATCACTTGATCCTGCTTCCATCTCCTGTACACTTCCTTTTCATGTCTGAGTTTAATTAGGAGCTCTTTGCTCATCCATGCAACCTCCTTTCTGACTTTCATTTCCTGCTTGTCTTAAGCTTAGAGGAACTTATATTTCAACATTAATCAGCTCTCCTAGAGCTCTTTTCTCTCCAGGGCCATATGCCATTGTAGTCTTCGAAGCAGATCTCTGAAGAAATTAAAATCTACTGTCCTGAAATCTAGCATTGTGATAATACTTTCTGTTCTGTTCCTTCCTCTTGGGACCATAAGCTCCATCTCATGGTCATTGCAGACAAAGTTGCCCCTGACTTTCTCATCAATTACCTTTTTTGCTTGTAAGTATTACATCCAGAAGAGCATGTTTCCTTCTTAGATCCTCATTCATTACACTAGTTAGGAAGATACAGAAATTGCAAGACTTGAGCCCAGGTCCTTGTGACACCTGACTGGCAATATTTGACAGAGGATTTTATCCATACTCTAGTTCCTATCTTTTAGCAACTCTTAATATTTTAAGAATTTTACTCCACAATGAATCTGTGAATAATTAATCCACCTTGTTTGAAACTGCTCTTCAAATCAGAGTACTGTTTCTTGGCCACACTATTCTTGTGCTGCAAGTATGCAAGTTATATCAAATTGTTATAAAATATAATTAAATGTTATCCACTGTATTTCCAAGATATTCATTCACTCTGTTTATATTTAGGATTTGCAATGTGATTCTACCCTTCTATTATTCTGGGGGGTTTGATCCAATTTCTTGTATGTATTTTGACTTATTTGAAAGATCTTTACTGTTAAGAAAATTGAAAGGATTTTTTAAGAGAAATAAAAGGAGATGCAGGATTCTTTTAAATCTTGAAGATTTTATAAAGTATTATTTTGTATTTGTTGATATATCACTACATCTAATTGTATAACTCAGCTTGTATTAACATAGAAGAAAATTGGAAGAGTGGAGCAGACATGAAAAGAACAAATAGAATAATTACAGAACTTAGATGAAACAGAAGAATAAAGAGAAAATAGTTTTGCATTAGAATTTTAGGAAGATTTTTATTTGTTAGAAGAGTTATTTGGAGTGCTAAAGAAACTTTGACACCAATCAGCTATATCAGATTAAGTTATTCGTGGTACTGTAAACTTAAATACAAGACAACAGAATGAATCAGAAGAGGGAAGAGCACAGACAAGACAAATTACTAGAAACCTTGAAGTTCCTCACTTAATTTTGCATGTTTGTGGCTATAATTTTAAAAAACTTAAATTATATTTGAACCAAATTCCAAACTTGGATCTATCATTTAACTCTCACCTCTCTCTGATTTTTTCTCCTTTGACTCAGGATTCTTTTCAAAGATTTGCACCAGCTCCTCTTAAAGCACTTTTTGTCAAAGAAAAAAAAAAAGTTTTCCATGATTTTTTTCTTTTTCCTTTTCTGTTTTTCATCCAATGAGTATCTAGCTTTTCTCAATTTTTATAAAATTATACAAAAAATTCTATTTCTATATAAAATATACAGAGTATATATGCATACTAAGAATTTTTTACTATCCATCAATTTCAAATTAACTCTCTTTAAAGTTCATAACAAAAGCTCTGAGATTTTTTCCAAAGTATTAAGAAACAAAGCTATCTGAGGGAATGAACTTTTTAATAGAATGTTATTGGGCCTACATAAAAATAAATAAATAAATAAAGATCAATTTTTCATGTTATAATACTTCACTCACTAATATATGTGGAATAAATGTACCTAATGTATAGAATTGTTTTAACATGCACAATACTGGTGCTTACACTATAATTGTATTGTTTCATTCTTCTCCCCTGACATCCCTTTTAGTGTATTTTATATTTCCTAGAAGAGAATGAGAAGAAATTAAGAAAACAAATGTTGAAGGAAGGAATTGTTTCTGTTGCAATTATGAGGGGTTTTTTTCATGCTTGTTCACAGAAGCCAACATTTCATTTAACAGTGATAGAATATGACTGTATAGTTGTCACTCATGAGATGAAGGTAACGCAGATATTTCCTCCAGTGTGGGGGTTAAGTTCTGTTATCACACCTCTCTGAACAATCCCAAACAAACAGCCAAAATTATTCAGTGCATCCTGTCTTATTCAATGTATTTAGACTAGATGTTATTCTACCCATTCTCTTTTAAACTTTCCACTCTGCTAGCACTCCCTGTTTAGTATTAAATTCTCAAAAATGTCTACTCAGTATATTTTTATTTATATAACTGAAACTGCAAAGTTTTATCCACTAGCTTTAAGATTATTTAATAGTTTCAACATTAGAAAGAACAACTCTGCAAAAGATATCTGATGACTTCAGTGAGATTACATTATTAATTGCAGTACCTGTTTGATCCTACATGACTTTCCATCTGAAGAGCTGTTCTGGATATTTGGAGCTGATAGAGCTCACAACTTAGGTTGTTCAAGTAATCTTAACTTGGCGTCTCTTACTGTGACTCTTACTTACATTCTTAACGTGCATAAAACTACCTTGAGAGAAATACTGCATGTTACTATTGTAATAAGATTTGATCATCATGAGTACAACGTATCAGTTTTGAATTAATTTAGAAAGCTACAGGAAAGTTATCTGAGATCTAAAAAAAATTACCAGACAACCTTGATTTTATTTTTCTCCAAGAATATCCATATCTTTTTCTTGGAATATGTTTTTGGTATGCAGTTACTTACCATTTTAAAGACTTTGTTTGTTTGTTTACTTTAATACCTCCAAGACCATTTTTCTCCAAAATTCAGTGTTTCATAGGTAAGGTTGAACAGACGCATCTTAAGACTTCACCGAAGTACTCTTCAGTGTACTGAACAAGTACACAGACATTTCTGGCATGCATATTCAAGTATACCAATTTATAAGACAGTTTCTGTAAATACAAATGTGGATAATTTTAAAATCTGCTTCCCAGACAGGAAAACAATCATTTAAGTATGTGCAAAACCCAAATGCAGAAGAGCCACAAACATGGCTGCAATGAATTTATTTCAGAACTGGCATGCATATTCATGGACATATTTTACCACATTCAAACATCCTATCATTAATCTTTACATTGATGAGCTGTCAGTCTGTCTAAGATCTGTAATCATAAACACACTTATTTACATAGATGGTAACTTATGCAGTCTATGTCTAAGACAGCTCCTGTATTTGCATATTACCAACACCAGTTTTAACAAAAATACATGGAGAAATACACTCCAGCAAACAAGCCTCCACTTTTCTTTACACCCATAAACATTTTGGAATCATTACAGTAACATAGCTTGATTCTAACAGTCCACATTCAAAAAAATCCACAACTTCACTGGGAGGCAACAGTCTTCCTCATACTCTCACATCTCTAGTAGCTGTACTACTTGTTTTGATCATCCAGAAAGAAAACAACAAAAAAAACATCTCTCAAAGTGAAGGACAAGACAAACACAGGCTTACTGGGTAAATCTCTGGCCTTCTAATCCTTTGAGTATGATATTATGAGAGAGATTGAGACCACCTATACCATTTAATTCCCCAAAAGGGCACGTAAACTCAAAGTTTATTGTCATGTAGAAAAGGAAAGCAGCATCATGGAGAAAATATGCAGCAGTAAGTGGAGAGCCATTGCTGTAAGGAAAGAAATTGGATAGTTAAAAACAATCCTGTGCCTTTCCTGAGCACATATTGTTCTCTCCTATATGCTCCTTCTCAAGGATCATTTTGATTTCTCACTTAAGTTGATCCTTAAGATCAGCTTTACAAAGTTAACATGAAACACTTTGCTCACCCAAAGAAACTCAAAGCTCGCTCTCTTAAAAGTTTGCTCATCATGGATGCCTTGTTTCAGGTTGTTGACTGTAACTGTTCCATGGACCTAGCCTGCCTGGATTGAGAAGACATCAAAGAATATTTCCAGGAGATGGTAATGGAATTTTAGCACCCCTATTACTATCTCCAGTAAGTGCAGGAACAGTTTCTAGCCTTGTGGCAGGAAAGCAGTCACACTTCTGCTAAGGCACAGCATACAGTCCCCAACATCTGTGCCAAGATAGGTAAAGGAGCAAAAGCTCCTTTTAATCTGTCTAATTAGTATTGGTATTAATTGAAAAAAGATTAAGTCCATGGTCAATATTAGCAAGAGAAAAACCAAACCAAACACAACCAAACCAACAAACAAAACCAACCAAAAAAAAAAAAACCCAACCACACCACACACACAAAACCAACCTTAAAATTAATTTCTGCTTTTGATCTCCAGTAAAAACACTCAGACAGAATTTTATTACAGTTCCTCCACTAATTAATAACTTATCATATTATTGGCAAATTCAAGCACAATAGAACTCTTCTGCATGAGTGCTTCCTTCCCATGATAGGGTGTCTGGATTCTCATTGTTAACCATAACTGCTTACTTATGACCCAAGACGGTTACATTTTCAGTCAGATTCTTACCATCAAAGATAGTATTAACTCCAAGCATATTAACAGAAAACACATTTTCCCTCTTATTCCAATAATAGATACAAATATTAATAAGGCTTCATTAAATATGTTACTAAGATTTAAGATTATGTATGCTTAAATTAAAATACTATCGATTCAAAAGTATACGTGTGCACTTAGTAAAAGGAGAAAATATTCCAACCTTTTTGTCTATAAAGATGATGCTGTACATTGATTCTACAGGGGAGAAGAAAAGGTGATTATGTTTTGAAAACTAATAATGTGTAGCTTCAAGCTATTAGAAAAAAAATCAATTGATATTTATTATTTATTTTCCAATGTACTATGTGTTCTACAGCCCTTTTTCAAAACTGCAGACTACACCACCATCTGAAAATATATAAATGTAATTGGAAAGATAAAAGGAAATATTGATATTTTTCTTTTGTGAAGGGTTTTCTTCTGTGAACAGTCTTAATTTTCCAGCAGCAAATCTTAAGGAAAAAGAAATGCATACACAAAATCCCCAGAAAGGTTTTTTAATTCATGTGTACATCTGCCTCTCCATTGCATATGTACAGCTACTGCCGCTTCAAAAATAAGCCTAGGCAAAACAATATTTTAAAGTTATCAAGTAAAAAAGACACCAGTGAAAATAACGATTTGTATCAGTAGATATTGTTTCCTGAGAATACTTTGCTATGTGGCAATCCATCCACAGCTGATCAATGGAAAGATTCTTTTTGACTTGAGTGGTTTGGGCCCTAGGAGAAACAGACTTGGATTACACAAATGTGTAGGAGCGTTTATAGCAATTTTCAGATGACTACCCACACAGGACAGAGGAAAAACACACTTTTCAGCTAATTCACCTCTCTTACGGGCCTTCTGTAACTTGATCTGAAAGTGTCAAGAAGTCAATATTTTAGTACCCTGGGCCTGAACTTCTAAAAATATTAGAGTAGATATTCTTGTGCAATTTAGTTTATGTGTTTCCTGATCATAAAACATCAAAGCAATAGCACCACCTCTACCACTTTAACCACAAAGAAGTATGTTCTCAGGTCCCATTTCCTCAAACTCAATGACATGTAATTTCTCCCTCCCTGCAATTTTTTTTGATCCACACCACTGTCCAGGTCTTGCAAAATAACCATTTTAGAGAGATATAATAGGATCATTTGAGCTGGGCAGCCTTACTATCATGGCTAACAGCACATGGAAAGTTGATGTCCAATGGTCTCTCAGGCTGGGCAAAATACATGTGCATTCTTCATCATTAGTTTATACAGACGTACTTCCAGTTTTACCAATGTAAATAATATGTCCTATAATTGAATATTGAATCTTTAATTAAGTATTCATTCAGATTATCAGATACTATTAATCCTTATTTGGTTACAAGTCCTTTTTCAAGTAGCCTACTTCCAAAAACATATTTGATGATTTCTCCAAGCTTGATGCCTTAACAGCTGTATCATTGCAGCCTTTTCCTAGCTGAATTCACAGTTCACCTCAGGGAAAGGTTTCTTTTAAAGAAATAAGTGATGAATCCTTCTTTCTGTGCCCCTTCAATTGAATCTGTACCTTTTCCTGATATTTTTGCTCTTTTTCATTTTGTAAAATTATATCATTCTATAGCATATAAACTGAGCACCCCACTATGCAGAAAGATCAGACCTTACAGAAATCCCTACAAAAATGTCTGCACTCAGTGAGTAAGCATTAATACTTACTTTTAGATTCCGCATGCATGCAAGGGAAGTAGCTAAACTACATTAATTTTGATCATGTAGGATACCACATACGCTGACACGTGTAACTCAAATGATGCTGAAGGCTTAATCAGAAAAAACAGAGAGTAGGACTTTCGTTTATGTCTCCATAAACTGGGGGAGTTTAAACCTTCCTCAGAAAGATGTAAAAAGACTTTTCTGTACTTGTGTAAGGAAGCATTACCAGAAAACGCAGAACATACAGATAGAAGTAAAGGTCAAGGCTTGCTTCTATTCATCTTGAACACTGTGCCAAGTTCTCTTCATATCATAATTCATCAAATAACCTAATTAACTTGTTTAAAATTATAATTAAGTTAGGCATACTTAAGGTCATGCAATTACAGGTCTGTGAAGAGAGTTTTACACCAACAAAGCATCTGCAATCCAAATGACAAATCACACATACACTAATAACTCTCCATTCCCAGACAGATATTAATAATGTTTTCTTAAAACCAAATTAAAAGGGGGTTTTGCTGTTTTGCAAGAGCTATCTATTCAGGAAAGTACTACAGATCACTACAGTTATTGACTCAGGGTGAGGCTTCTTGATTGGAATCTGGAATCTTCCAAAAACATAAATACCATCAAGAGATGTTGGGATTACCATTTCCTGCTTCAGTACTGAATTCATGGTGATTCAGAGGGTTGTGGGTTTTTTTTTAATTCTAGTTAATCTTCTAACTTATCTGTTTCTCATGATGTGAAAGTGCATAAATTCATTATACTATATGGCCTTAGAACCTGGTCCTCAAAAGAGGTGAAGAAAAAAGCTCTGAACGACTCTACTAAAGAAATATAAAAATTGCCCAGCCACTGAGCAGAATAACTTCACCAATATATGAACCTTCATCCTTGGCAAAGATACACTGCAGTTCCTAAAAGGGATGGAAATGAGTAGCACTAAACTACCTTGCCTTATTATCTCTTTCGACAGGCAAGATTCACAGCAGGCTGAGTCAGCTGAGCTGAGGCATGGCAATGCCAGAACAAGCAGACTGTCTGACATCAAGAGCACTGACGTCTCAAGAAACCCACGTCCATACCGGCTGTCTCAGAAATTAACAGAATAAAGAGTGAATAGGTTGATTGTATTTTATTTGACACACTTCATAATAGTTGGATAAATAACATGATAAAGGTTGGCTGGGTATGGCACATACAGAAAAACTGTACCTTCAATATGGTCTTAAAGAAAAAAAGAGGTATCTGGAACATCTCAGTTGCTAACTTGCATTAAATAACACTGACAAGTTAGAACTCAGACACTGAATGAAGGAGACCCTGTTGGCTCTGAAGTACACATTGCTATTTTCTAGCATATTAGTAAAATAGAAACAAGATATTTTTGAGTTTTTCCCTCATGAGAATTATTTCAGTAACCTGATAATCTTTCAGATTTTGACCAAGAAGAAAAGGAAAGTTTGTTACTCACTCAAGAAAGCTATCAGAGTGGACACCACAGTTGTGGACAAAAAAAAAAAAAAAAAAAAAGTAAAATGCACTGTCAAGAAAATAAATGCATAAGTGAAAACTCGGCTTTAGTGTGCTTCCAAGACTTAAACTGCTGGTTTATTTATTCCAGTTCTTCTATGGAGCTATACTCGCTATACTGGTTGATTCATGATATTTCCACTGTAGCCATTTCCCTTGTATCTCATCTGGAAATTTCCAGTCTTACTTGAGAAACAGGCTTACCAAATATGAATCACTAGTTCACAAAAATAAATAAATAAATAAACAAACAAACAGACAGAAAGGTAGATAGATAAAGCCAGTGCTTGTTTGCATTAAGTTCTCTGGCTGCAAGTTGCAATTCAGGAACTATTTCATGTTTCTGTGGATACCTTTGCCATCCCAGTTTAAACCAAAGTGCTTATGAATCTAACCCCAAAACTTCAAGTAATCCCTTCAGATCAATATGCCATCCAGCTACCACAGGCAATGCCACTTGTTGTGCTCTTTATTTACAGGAATTCTTTATCTAGAACTCATACAAAGAGTTTAATAGGTAAAGCAAATTACTATTTCGAGGTGTGAAACATGGAGGGGCTACCACCTTTCCAAGCTAAATGTCTGGATTCTAAGTTTTGAGGGAAACAGATCCATACCTCCTTGAGAAGATTTGCTGGGTTTTAGGACAAAAATACGTGCTGCTGATTTCCTTCCCCCTACCTACTATTGCCAAGCACAGCATGGTGAGCTAGGAGGGGACTCAAGCAGGAACCTCACCCCTAAATGCCTCTGGAGCCTCCTGGCAAGCTCACTGCTCTGGAACATTTCCTGGTGAAGCCAAGCTGGACCTAGCAGACACTGCTCAATAACAGTCAAGGAAGCAATAAAATTGCTTCAAACAATAGAATTGCTTCTGCAATAAAACATCATAGCTGCCACCTCTCACAGATTTCTGTGCACTGCTTCCTTTTCTTCAGACCTCAAACCCCAGATATCAGTGGAGGCTCATTCAGACTAACAGCAAGGGAATGGCTGGCACCATAGAAATAGGGAGGGAGGAAAGGAGGAGACAAAAGGGAGGGCTGTTAAGGAGAGAGATGAACATCAGGACTGTAGTAGTTATTCTGGGGGAAAAGAAAAGCCTAGATTCTTCCATGTAGGAGACTTCTAGTGAAAGTGAAGGCTGTGGGGACTGTGGAGTTACCTTTGCACACATTTTTCAAAATTTTAGTATTAAATCCACCATAAAATAATTTTCTGAAACACCTAGAGTAATCATCAACATCACCACACAATACAACTAATTCACTAATTCAAAATTGTCCTTTTTTTTTTTTTTTGTAAAAGAAAATTGATTTGGTTTGGGTTTGGTTGAGGTTTTTTTTCAAAGATAAATTGTTTTTGAATTTTTAAGACTGATAACTAAAAATAATTTTACTTATTTCTTTAATAATGGCACTACAAACAGATAAGATATTTTTATATTGAATTCAAACACTAATACTAAAGAGAAATTAACCTGAATGCAACCTGCCAGTTAGCAGGCACAACAGATTCCTTTTTTGCTTCATCTATTGAGAATACATTCACATCCATGGGGTACTTCCCTTTAGAACAGCTCATAACTCACGATTTTATTACACACTCCATTGTAACAGCTGAGGTTCAGATTTCCAATAATGGAAAAAATGCCCCGTATTCAGTCTCAGTAGCACAGCTCATGACACAATTATGTTCATCCATAACTCTATCCAGACTGGATTCTGCTAATATTTCATTGACTTTCCTGGGTCTCCAATAAGCTCATAATGCAAACAAGGTCACTGAAATTGGTCCTTCGCCAATGCCTTCTGAAATGTTTTTTGTCAGCAGAAAGCATTGTAAATTCACTTACACAGGAAGCAACAAAAACCTGTGTATTAAAGAAATAGATAAATTTTGTCCTTCTTGTCATTGGGACACCACAATCCCTGCATGTCTACCTTATGAGATGAAATACTGGCATCACTGAGGTGTATTCAGCAGCAGTACACTTATTTCAATATCATTTTAATGTTTTGCTCTTTCCCACAAAAATCTTACAAAAGCACAACATGTAATGTGGAGATGGTTCAAGCACAGATCACATGAGATACGTTAAACATGAGCAGCATGGCAGGTGGTACTTAGAAAAGTAATGCCAGGCAAAGTGAGATTTCTGCACCAAAAAATTGCAGGATAAGAGAGGAATAACAATGACCAACCAAAAAAAAAAAAAAACACCCAAAAAAACCCACCAAACAGCTACCTTCATCTTGTTTCTACTTCTTTCCACTAACACTGCAGGGATCCCACCTGTGATGGTTTTGGCTGGTATAAACTTAATTCTTTCACAGTAGTTAATATGAGGCTACATTTTGGAGTTGTGCTGAGAAGAATGTTGATAACACACTGATGTTTTTAGTTGTTGACAAGCAATGTTTACATTAATCCAAGAACTTTTTCAGTTTCTCCTAGCACCCCTGTCCTCCTAGTTGCTTCTCTACTAGGATCTAGGAAGAGATACAGCCCAAACAGCTGACCCAAACCAATCAAAGGGACATTTCATGTCATAAAACATCATGCTTAGTATTCACGCTTACTTTTAATTATTAAACTGTTCTTATCTCAACCCATGAGTTCTTTTATCTTTTTCCTCTGATTCTCTCCTACATCCCACTGGGGAAGAGGGGAGGTACATGAGCAGCTGTGTGGTGCTTAGTTGCTAAATGGGGCTAAACTGCGACCGTCCTGTTTTGATGCACAACGTGGGGCTCAATGGGTTAAGATAACAACAGATCTTACCAGAGCATAAAATAAATTTGTTATAAGTATTCATTATATTAATTTGATAGTCACTAGTCACAATGTTTTTCTATATGTTCACATGATTGTGTTATGTAAATCCTTACTTGTCATATGTATTCCCTGTGGTGTTCTTTATCACTTCTGGGAGATGGATCAGGATTATCATTTTGCTGTACTGTGTAACATCAGCTTACAGTACGACAACATTACTGATCAAAAGACTACTCTGGTATTTTTGCTCAGTACTGCTGACAACTCCGTACCTTGGGCATCATCTCTTGGAATTTATTAATAATCACGCTCTTCAACTTTTCTCCTCAGAAAACCGATCTATGGGGAAGACAAGGAGTATGTTTTCCCCTGCTCTTTCACCCTCCCTTTCTCCTTCAGGCTAGTTACACCAGCTTTCATGAACTTTTAATATCCTTGGGTTGTTCAAGCCAGCATGTTGCTATTGCTCTGTCTCTTGAATGTGTTTCAGGCAACTAGTTAAAAAAATTACCCAGAGATCTTCCCCGAGGCTGGGTGGTCATGAGTGGCACGGTACGTGGGAAAATGCAGGCAGGTACTTAGAGAACTTGTCACCTCTAACGGTCTGGAACTTCACTCCCATCAACAATAGAATCTTGATGAAATGATAAAATGCTTCATAAAAACCACCGTGGTGATTCCATAGAGGAACGATTTATCACACTGTGCTGGGTCCTGGCTAGTATCAACCAAAAATTGCTAGTTATTATGCAGTGCCCTGAGGGAGAAGAGAGGGAAAACAAACTGACAGGCACTGTGATGGCTCCAGACCCCACGAGAGGCACTGCAGCAGAACCAGAGAACCAACCCGTGCCAGTGTTGGTCACCCCTATACACAAGAAGAATCTCGGAAGCAAAAGTCAGCTCATTTAGTAAGAGATGATGAAAAAGCAGAGGTATCACAAGGAGAGAAGGAGGAAGAGGAAGAACTCATAAATGAGATGGAAGTCACCCAATCCTTTTCCCCAGGTGAGCTGCGAGATATGCGGAAAGCTTTCAGCCTGTCATCCAGGCAAGCACATTGTCACCAGGCTGCTTTGATGCTGGGATAATGGGTCCAGTAGCCTAGAATTAGAAGGTAGGGGAAGCCAAGGAGCTGGGATCCCTATCTAGGGAAGGGGGAATTTGCAGCCAACTGCAGAAGGGGTGCAACCCCTCAGTCTCTGGAGGTTACTCCTATCAAGCATGAAGGAAAGGTATCCCTTCAAGTGAGATGTTATATATCACCCAGGCAAATGAACCACCATGGAGAAAGGTATCCAGTTCTATTGGGTCTGGCTGAGGCGGAGTTTATTTTCCCCATATCAGCCCTCATAGTGCTGTGTTTCGTGTTGGTAGCTAGGAAGGTGGCAACACAGCAGTGTTTTGGCCACTGCTGAGCAGTTCTCCCACAGCATCAAGGCTGTGTGACATCTCCAACATTCACTTTTCTTTTTCCGTTGTTTAGTGGTTGTTTTTTTTGTTTGTTTGTTTTTTTATCCTCATTACATATTAGCTTTATTAGCATTACATATTAGCATATGGCATTAGTAGTAGTAGTATTTTCATTATATTATCATTATTACTAGTAGTAATATTAATACCATTATTTTATTTAGTTTATTTTCAATTATTAAACTGTTCTTATCTCAACACATGAGTCCTCATATCTTTCTCCTCTGATCCAGTCCCCCATCCCACTGGGGAAGGGGGGAGGTGAGAGAGTGGTTGTGTGGTGCTTAGATACTGCCTGGAACTAAAACACGACACCACCTTTGAGGCAAAGACCCTGGAAGCATATGCTGTTAAAAGACTCCAGCAGAGTAGGGAGAGAAATCCCCATGGAGAACTCAGAATCAGCAACAGCAGCAAGCTTAACAACCACAGCTTAAAATGGAAACACAGCACTTCCAGCCTGCCTGGTAGATCTTCCAAAGCCATAACCAGTTTGAAAAAAAATCCGCAAGTTGCTTCAAAAAAAAGTTCAAAAATGCTTTTTTTTTTTTTAAAGTTGTCTCTTGTGTACTTGGGAAATAGATATTAATATGAACAAATTAAAATAATGAATGGCATACTATTTTACATCCCATATACCAATTTTTTTTTCTTTCATTTGTACTTTTTCATCTTTCATCTTTCTATTATTTCCTTCATTTTTGCCCTTTAACTGTCATTTGTCTTTTCTCATACTCACACTTGAATTTCTCTTTTTCAGCTTTTTTCAGCTTTTTTTTTTTTCAGCTCTCTCACACCTCTCATCTTTTAAGACTCTAACTTTTGTCCTAACATTTCAGGAAAACAAAACAAAAAAAACACCAAACCCAACTACCAAGACTACTTCCAAGGAAAGCTTTACTCAGTATATTTACAGAATGTTATGGGGCAAACAAGTTTTCACTTAAAAACCCCAAACCACCATATATCTTTTCTTAGTTTGGATTTATGGGGCATACATTCTATAAAACTAAAAGCAAAGGATCTCATCCCTTAAAAGAAAAAAAAAAAAAAATTAAAAAAATCATCCAAGGGCCAGCAGCACAGCAACACTTAAGTAAAAATATTTATTGTCACTATTTTTTTTCATGAGCACTAATAATTTAGGTACTCAGAAAACCCCAGGAATCATTTAACATCAATAAAAACACAAGTTATCCAAATGTAAGAGATAAAAGACAGCCAATTATTTTTAACAGCAAAAATCCCAGGCTAATGTTCCCAACCAGATGCTAAGTCAAAGAGCAATAGGTGATTTTGTGATATTTTGCAGAGGAAAACACTAGGGTTTTTTTACCTTTTAGATCAATCTTTCCCTCTAGTGTTAGCAAATAAATACATCTTTTTAACTCTATATCTGTTTTCTCAGAAAACTAGTAGATGACATAAAGGGCAAATTTTCTTATTTTCTTATTTATTTTCATTAATAATGCTAGGAGTATAACTCATTCAAATGAATTTAATATCATTACATATTAGCATTTCCTCTCCTTCCCCATCCCCTCCACCCAATCCCATGAGGCTCAACTGTTAATCCAATCATCTTCAGCCATATGACAAAAGGATGCCACCAACATATTTTCTTTACTTCTACCTAGAAATCCAGAGATGTAGAAACATTTTTACTTCTAGTACACATCTTCAAAAGACAAAGAAGAAACAGGACCAGCTCCAGGATAAACTAGACCAGGAAAACCTTGGGTCACACCAGGACTGGAAAGAAAAGAGTGGAAATATCAGGAAAAATCTCAGAACGGTGTATGTTTAATTCCCCACTGACCAACAAACAAGAATTCTAGTGTAATTATATAGGTTCATGAGACTTGAACAAAAACAGCTGATGTACTGTGAAAGAACACCACATTTGGAGGAAAAGAACTTATTTTCTTTCCTCTTTATTGTTGGGTTATTTTGGGGGTGGGAGGTGGAGTTTTTTGTTTTGGTTTGGTTGCTTGCTTGTTCTCCTGTTAAGTGGCAATCAGTCACTTGAAGTATTATGTTTCTGTTTGCATTTTCCCTTAGATCTTTCACAGATATCTTCTATAAAACTAAATATCTACACTACGTTTCTCAACATCTATTTTTATTTAGATCCATTTGGTCCAAAAGTCACCCGTGACTTGTGAACAGTGTAAGGTACCAAAAAGCCATCAGCTCAGAGCCCTGAGTGATCAGAAAGACTAATTATTATCAGGATCAGCTAATTCACGTGACAACTTCACTACGCCATACCATTTATGATGAGAGAGCAAAACATTTCACTGTCATTCAGGTCTGATGCCACCATCTTTTATTGTCAGCTCCAGGGACACCTCTGAGAAGGTCATGTTTTCTCGCAAAAAAAAGATTGATGAACTTGCTAGTTTCCAATAATTCTAAAATTAATTTGGAGGTCTGTTTAAAACATTATTTCCTCTATATAAAATGAAACCAAATTAGAGTTGATAAAGAAGCAAATATTTCTGTAATTACATATATATAGCTCCTATATTTGTTTAATCACTCTTTAGAAATAGCAGGGTTCATGGAATCCATGCAGCACATGACTGACAGGGGCAAGACTGCCTTAAGCCTTGATGGCTTATGAACAAGACCAGCAGTAGCAATTAAATTTTTATAGAGGAACTGACAGGAGAGAGATCATGCGGGAGAAAAAAAAAAATCACTATGGAAGTGTAGAGTCATCAATATATATCTACCTTAGACATGAAGTAGCTTACTTTACACTCTAATTTTTTTTTTTGTCTGACCATGATCATAAAAAAATTTTGACTTGTAACTGATTGCAGTCACTGCCCTCAGCCCTCAGATTGAGCATTACACCAGCCTGTTATAAGCAAAAATGCCCTTACTAGAATTTACTTAGGCATATGGGAAGCACATATTAAGCACCATGTGCTGCCACTACCCATGAAGGTATCACAAGACACTTTCTGCAGAAAGTATTACACAGGCACGGCTCTGTCAAAACAACATCAGCTTCCAAAACAGGGGATTAGATTGTCAGGGATGGACTATTTCATGTCACAAAGCTAAATTTGGGCTACATTTAGCTGGCAGCACACCCCACCACACACCCACCAACACAGGCCATATCACCAGACAGATGAGAAATAGACTAGTATAAATCTCAGGTCTGCAGCAATCACACTAGTTAACAATCAAACTGCACTGAAGATGTAAAGGCAGTTAAACAAGCATTCCATTTTTGGAAGCCTTTGACCCCAAGGAAGAACTTACAGGTCAGAATGAAGCAGTAATCTTTGGGAACATCTTTCTAACTGATTACAGATTTGACATTCATGTGGGTCACTTCAGTTCTAGGTCCTACATGTATTCCCAACAAAATATTACCTTTTATTTTGTTATAATAACTTCTGAAAACTACTCAAGGCACCTGAAACTAAAGTGGTTATTAAAGTGTTCCTCTCATCTGAGGAATTTTTTGTTCCCATCGGAGTCAGGGGGAAAAGGAGTGGGAGGAAGAAGCAGATGTGATTTATACACCCTATGCGTTTTCACTCCAGCAAGACCTTTCCTGGAAGTTATGGCACAAAAACATGACTCCCCTGGCTTCTATACCTGCAAACAGTACAAAACCAAATGTACTTTCGCTGGATGTCCAGCATTCTTGAATACAAAGATAGGCCCTCGGGGGACCTTTACCAGAACCAGTAGGCAACAGCCTAAATTAAGCACTGGCACTAGACAGACCAAGATCCAGATGGTTTGATCTCATTCCTGGACATACAGCCACCTGTTATCTACATTTCTCATCACAACATGTACATCCCATATTCACAAATACATGCTGGCATATTTAAATTAGACTGTTTTTCTGCCTAGATATTTGGCAGTGGGTCCTCCTGGTTTTGTCATCATATGTCAGACAAAGCCATCCTCATGTTTGGGGATTCCTGAGGTTTTTCTTGAACTTCTCAGCATTTACACATGCAATAATAATGTTTCCATATAATTTCCTATCCCTATTTGCCCTTTTCTGGTTTAGAAAACATACAGTCCTGTTGAAAATAAACTCTCTTCTCACCCAGGGAAGAGCTGCCCTCACTATGATGCTGCTCAAACACAAATCCTTACCCAGCGTGCAGGAGTTCAACATGTAATTGCAACCACACAGGTGTCCAGATCACTCTGTGCACAATCCATTGACCTATGAACAGATTTCTAACCCTGAGATAAAGCTGAATGTATAGGGTGGCCCAAACACACCCTGGTTTATGAGGGACCCAGCGCCTGAGGGTTGCCTCAGCCGAGCTCCATCTTGCCTACTCAAGGAAGAAGTGGGTCTTGGCCACGGTGTTTAAAAGTTAGGCTCTTCTTCCAAATCTGCAGAGCCTCACACATTTCTGAGATTTTACTGAGATTCTCATCATCTTTAGTAAGGCTAAAAATAACTTATAGAGTAAAATGCATGTGTCTCAGCTATATATCAAACAGCACTTAGCTTAACAGCTATAAAAATAAAATTGGAAACATGAATTCCAGTTGCACAAAAACCAGACAAATAAACTTAAAATTGCTTGAAAACTCCTGTTGACTGAGTAAATCTCCTGACTAGGAACCATATTGGTTTTTCTCTTCTTTCTGGCAAGGGTATTGGGATAAAGGGCTGAAGGAAGACTGACTGCTAATTTCTCTGAATATTTTGAATTATATATGAATAATGGATATAATCACATGCAAGCAATATAAACAAATCTCCAACTTCAGTCGTACTTTTCTGAAAATGACTTTTTTTCTGCTTCTCACCCCACTATGTAACATCAATTAAACAATCAGACTCCTCACATGCCAGAAAACATATGAGCCTATAGTAACAATCAATACCCTTGTTATATTTTAAATAGCACAGGCTAAGGGACTTTTATATTTTCTAACCATTGTGTCTTTTCTTTGAAAGCATACTTTCATGATAGTCAAAATGTATGATCCTCATAATATATTCTTTTCTGTCATCTCTATATCACAAGTTGCCCACTCCATAGTATTAAATAAAGTTTTTGGAAGAGGTTATGTAAAAAATAATGCAATTATAAAAATTAAATTTTATTTTTCTCAGTGTGGGTTTTAAAGCAATCAGCCTTGCAATAAACAAGAGACTCTTGATAAGAACAGTCAGTATTTGTCAGGCATATTTCCTTAAAAAGAGTTGACTTGATATTAATAGCAATCTGTCATCCTCCCTATCAATCAGGAATTGCAATCAGCCACAAACACACCCTCTAGTTCTCCTTCAATCAGGGAAACAGTGCAGAAATTCAATTGCAAGTATTTAATAAATTCATAAAGGGAAAAATCTATCAGAAACTGTTGGGACCACACTGTGATACCTTTATGTAAACTAGGTTTTTACTTTCTCTGTGAGAAGCTTTACAATTTTCTATGGGTCTTCATAGGCAGCAGAGTACTAAGAGCCTTAAAATCTAGGATTCTGTGTTTTCAGAAAGTTTTTAGTTCACAGTTATTAAGAAAAAAGCATTCAGTGTTGAAACTATTACTATTTAGCAGTAATGAAAATGTATGTCTCTTCAAGTGCTTTGTGAGAATGCAAATGCATCTGTCAGCTCTTCCCAAACAACCTCTGCAACAATACACCACAGCAGACTCCCCATTTCCCAACAGTGAGGTATCATTAAAAAAACACCATGAATTTAAAACCAGGAAACTTCTTTTTGAAGAGCTTAAGACATTAGCAAAACAGATTGTTTGTCCCAGTGGTATATTTAAACAAGCAAGGTACTTTCAAAGTGCTACTGTATGGAACAGAATTTCACTTATGCATGTGTTTGTGATGCCAAGTACAAGCTTCTGAAATGTCTTGCAGATTATCGTTCATTATCAAGGAGAGACTTTGTTAGGTATTACTAAGACACCAGTCTTGGTACCATATGCTTTAATTCCCCTATGGGAAATCTCATCCAGGGACAGAAAAGTCACAGCAGGTGGAAAATTATATGAAACTTTTAGCAGTTCTTTTGAAACAACATAAAATAGTTCAGGGCTTGGGATATTTTTCTCTTTTTTTTTCCCCCAGGAAGATTATCTTAGAGCACTGTAATAAATTCATACTTGACACATCATATCCAAGAATCAGGAGAGATACTTGTTCAATTTGGCTGAAATATAACATAAAGTAACTATAACCTTGACTTAAAGTCCTCTGAGATCCTTGGGAATCTATTGACTCTAACTAGGTAAGTCCATACCAGTACTGACTGCATTGCAAAATTCTTGTAACATTCAGGAATATGTACATGCTACTTAAAAGAAAGAAAACAATTTTTAAGTCAATGTAACAGACAATTTTTACATTAAGTTCTGGCAAACTGCCAGGTAGAAATGTTACTTCTAAAATATGGCTATATATAACACTTCTTTTTTTTTTTTTTTATTTGTTGCTCAGTGAACCCACTGTCATAGAAAAAAAGCATCCAATAACTGAGGTGTTATAGTTCTGGTGTTACTGGGGCATGTTCTTAAGAAAATTCATATTTTATTAGTAACTTCAGAACAGGAAGGCCATTTAGTATTCAGGCTAAAAGAGATGTTCTCTGGTGGCCTTGGAAGCAAGAGGAGAAGTAGTATACAACTGAAACTGTCCAAATATGAGTTTGGATAAACCATAGAAGACTAGTTCTGAAGGGAAAATGTGGCACACGGGTTATAAAATATATATGTGTGTATACTTGTATGTATATAGCAGAAGAATTTGAACCTAAATATTTACATTAATAGAAATAATGTCATGTACAGTTTTTTCTGTTTGATGCAAAATAAACTTATTTTCCTGCTAGAACATGCGTAATAATTATAAATTGTTCCTATAGTTGATGTTTCTAACAAGCTACCAAACATCGTCCTACATGTTATAATATCTCTTTCAAGTACTAGTTAAATAAATATTCCAGAATACATTCAGGGCTTTACAAAATTCAAATACACTTCCAAGGTCAAGAAGTATGAGCCAGGAAAAGAATTTTTATGTGAACCATTAGACCAAATAAAGATTACATTAATATTTTAACACCAAATACTAAGTCTTATATTTATCAGACTAATACTGCTTTGATACCATATTAACTAACGGGATGACTTATTCTACTTAACCAAGTTTAATATTTAAGGAGGCATTAAGCTATTCTGCACTGCATGTGTATTTGCCATCTGCTCTTGGCAGTGAAGAAGAAACTGTGGCTTTCTTTATATTGTAGAATCATAC